>NW_015402748.1:0-2500 GCF_001527695.2 Protobothrops mucrosquamatus
CATTTAAGGTATCTATTTGGTTGAAACACTTTTGCCTGTGGTGTACCATTTCAGTTAAAGGTTATAGACGCAAGAGTTTTAGTAGTATATAGATTCTGAGAAGCCTAAATACATGGGAGGAGTCCTCATAATGGTAGAAACTGCTCTATATGTTAAAAAAAAAGATGAAATCTCAACAGTGGTAACATTTTTCAAAATATGTATGGTTATATTCCAATAAATCAAAACAGTTTCTATATCAGTTTGGGAGAAACTATGATTACAATCTTACTCAAATCATTGTATTGATGCTCCTTTGAAGTAATGTTCCATTTATATTTGCTGTTAATATGTAATCACAGGAGAATACTGAATAGAAGAGTTCATTTGGAAGTTGTTAGCTTTATTATTTAATTTTAGGACATTTGGGGGAGTGTTTAATTGAAAATCAAACATGTATTTTAGAGATATTAAATGAAACTTAATAATTCTATATACTGTATTACAATAGACTCTAATCCAATTTCATGCATAGCTTTAATGCAATACTAAATCCAAGAAACAAGTGGCCTCTAATCTACTGTTATTTATATTATAGATATTTTATTGATTTTCTATTTTCACAAACAAGTGCTCAATAAACAACGTGATGACTGAGTCTATTAATAATTCGGTGATACATATAAGTTTTTCCAACCAAGTCTAATGTTACACCTGCCAGTACATCCTCTCTTCTTCTGGTAATAACAATTTTTCGCATTAGGCAAATACAATTCTTATTATTGTTAGTAGACATACAATTGCATATCAACATTTATTACATTTTTCTAATGATATCAATAATATCAGTTTAAAATATCTTTCCTAGCCAAAGCATATTTTAATTGCATTTGCATTCAATTTCCACATATTTAATCCATATCCTATTTTTGCTTTTTTTTTTTTTTCAATTTTAATTTTCCATCCATGTTCAAAGTATCCAATCATTTATAATTTCAAAACAAGTTATATTTGGGCAACCAAAAGAATACCTTATTCAAAGTTCTTAACATATTCTTATTTCCCTTTTCATATCAAGATATAATATTCTGATTATAAATCCCAACTATCTACTTATGATAATACTTCTATTTCTAGCAATCTATTAACCATATTTAAACCTCTAATCAATAATATAGCATCCCCTCTAATAGGTCAAAGCTTCTGTTGCCTTCAGTCTTACTCTAGCTTTCTTTTGCCCACTAACTTTTCAAGTTAGTGCATTTGGATCATCAAATAATTCTTCCTCTGTTTTTATATATATTATTTGGAACAAGAGAAACAATTTGGTTAAAATGCTTTTGGAAGAGCTAGCCCGTTGATATTCTTCTCTGGTTCCCCACAGTTCTGTTAACGATTTTATCTTCCATTCCGTTAGCTCTCCTTTCTTGTCATGCAGTATGTTCTGAAACCTTGGTTTATAAAGTGTCTTTTCCATTTCCAATATTATCGTTATATCTTCTGAGTTTTCATTTATCTGAGTGGTAATTTATTTCCTCCTTTAAATCATCAAGGTTTGCGTCAGCATTCTCTAGTTTTCCTTCTATTTTCTGGATTGCTGGTTCCTTCTCTGTAGTTGTCTTCTGAGTTTGTAGATTTGAGTTAGAAAATTGTTCTTTTATCTCCTTTGTGTTATTAGTAACCTGTTCACAAGCTAGAATAATTGTTTTTTAATTTGTATTAGTTTCAGCATGGAGAGAATTTCTGTGTTTCATCAATATTTTCTTGGTGATATGGCAAGTTAGGGCTGCTGGGAACAGATGTTAAGGATGATGCTTTACTATGTAACGCTGAGTATGAAACATCCATTTTATTTTATTTTATTTTATCTTTATAAGTAGCCTTTATAGTAGACATGTCAAACTTGCAACGTTGAGCGATGTATCGGAACTTTTCCCCATTGCCGGCAATGGGTTTGTGTAGTTTCTTCGTGACGCATCCGGCCCGTGGGCTGGCAGCTTGACACCCCTGCTTTATAGATTTATCTAACCGACTGTCCGTTCCTGAATCTCTCCTAAACAGATATATGTAAAGTTTAATTTTTTCTGTCCAATAAGAAATATATTCTTTCTGTCCAGGGGAAAAAAAGAATAATTGAGGGTTGTTTAACAGCCAAAATTTAGAATCCAAAGTATTCCATATATTTTTTCAAAAAAATAAATAAATCAACAATACAGTTCTGGAAATCAGTATTTATGTTCAAAATTCAGACAGGCCAAGTTTAAAATGTTTATCATCTCTGCCACATAGATAAGCAGCCCCCAAGCCTGTTCCTTTTTTTTTTCTCAACTGTAATTTTCAATAATAAAATAGTTCCAAGGCCAGTCAAAACCTTATCTAATTCTGGGCTTCAAGCCAGATTTTTTAGGCACAAATAAGTTGTAGTGCCATGATTCATCACTAGATGTCATCAACGCCACTTTCCGGTTTTTAGATCCAAAACATACTGTATTCTTAAACTTTTCAAGTCTTTTTCTTTAGT
>NW_015402749.1:0-3608 GCF_001527695.2 Protobothrops mucrosquamatus
GCTTAACTGTGACACAGACATTTCTGCTTCAGATGGTTAATTTATGCAGTGTGATAAAAAAGTCTTGAACTATTTTTAATCTGTGAGAAATGGTGTTGAATCTTTGAATGCATTTCAGCTCTATTTCACAATCTGATTGGGTGTAAGACGTGGACAATGTCTTAAGGAGAATGGAATGTCCTCGTTTTTATAAAAAAAAATAGTGCCATTGTTTCTGAAGTTTGACACGGGCCATTTATTCCACTTACAATGTTTTATTCGAGGTTGATTTTTGGCTTACCAGATGCAGCTGTGGCTAGGGAATATGCACATTGGAATAAAATATCTATTTTTGCTTTCCATGCTTATTCCTGGTTTGGTTTTTTTTATTCCCAGACTTAGTCCCCAGAAGTTTGAGTTTTAATGGATGAATAGCAATAATGGGAGAGAACATAAACTAAGAATTGGCCACATAAACCATAATTACTTATTCATCTGTGAAACAGAGGCTGGATTTATGTAGAACACTAAGCCATTATGAAATACATTTGCTTTTGTCTCAACAAGTCCATTCTTTATGGCTTAATATGTGACATGGACTGCTAGGGCTTTTTCAACAAACCATGTTTAAAGAGTTATTTGTGAACCAGACCTGAGGGAGATCTCTAGTCTTAAAATATGTCCATTACTAGGTGAGTGGGGAGTAAGTTACTGTAAGAAGAAGGATGAATGGAAAGGTCAGACTGATATAGCTGTAGAGGGAAGGTTTAGGTTGCATTTAGACTGTATAAGAACCAATATGACTTGGTGGTAATTGTCATTAAGCAATAACCTTTGCTAATAGATTGAACAGCACATCATTTGTGTTTTTATTCAGAAATAATTATGGTAATCAATTGGATTAATTCTCAAGCAAACATATTGAACATTGAATATTGCAATTATGACTGCAATTTGAAGCCATTTCTTGGGTAATAAATTCTATTGGCTTTAATGGGCAAGGTATATTTTTGCATTAATTTAGAGCCACAGTGCATATTTCGACCTGAGAATTTTGTTCAAAACAAATGCACTATGGAATCTAAAGACAGTATGTTGCTGAATATAACCACTATAATAGGTATGTCTGTAATTTTAAGTGTTTGGTGTAAAAATTAATCTATATTTTAATGAAATCCAAACTATAAAGATTCAACCATTTTGTCTGAACTTCATGTGCTCAGGAACATGGATAAAACTAACTTTTGTTTATTCTGATTTATTTTATGATATTATTCTAAAGTAAGTTATTATGAATACTTACCCAGTTGGCTCTAATAAATAAGTAGAGAAGCAAAAATGAACAAAAACAATTTACCCATGCCTCAAGGGAAATTCATAATTAGGAATGAAATGTGCACTTAAAATCTATTGCATAGCACTTACTCTTTAGGCAAATAATTATTAATTTAAAATTAGCTGTTCAGATTTTCATATTTTTGCTAATAATTCTAATGGTATGCACTTGTGCTTCTCCTTAAGGATAGGTTCCTGGGTTGTAAGATTCTTTTATTGGTGCTATTTATAAATTAAAGTGAAAAGTAACGCCTGATCATTTCTTCAGCTCATCTCCTTTCCTTATCTTAATTTATTCTTGTCCATATTCCTTTTGAAAGCCATGTTTTTCTATTCATCTCCTCCATTTGTACTGGCATTTAACGTCTCTCTGAGCACCCAGAATGTGACACCAAATGAACAATGCAACACCTGATGATTCAGTGATTAGGTCACTTTGTGTCATTCAGGGGTTTGTTTGTGGAGTAAGTCACAATAACTGTGCCATAAATCAAAATTTACGAATGACAATGGTTGGGTTCATATGTAAACACAATCTACATATCAATTTTTAATACTCGCTTAAGATCTATTACTGTAGGTTGACTCAGAAATCAGAAGGAAGATGCTGCCACTGAGAAGGAAGTAAAGAAGCTAGAAAATCATACTCTATTATACTTGGCATACACAGAACTTCTCCAGGTGATTTTGGCAATCTGTCAGATATTTTGGTTCCAAGCTGTTTGGAGCTTACATGTCAAAAGCAAAACTCGGAAACTGGTTCAGTCATTCATTAGAAGACAGAAGATATGGAAGGCCCATGAAGGTCACACTCATAATCTGATCTCTGCATTCTGCAGCAGTTGCAGATTATGAATTATGTTCAAGGGCAGATCTAGAAAGTGCATTGCGGTAGTTTAAGCAGGAGATCTCTGTGGTCTGAGCTGCTGTAACTAGACCACAGGTGTCAAACTCGCCACGTCACATGACGTGTCACGACATATCATGACTCTTTTTGCATTGCCGGCAATGGGGGTGGGTACAGCTTAGGTATGATGAAACCAGCCCACGGGCCAGCAGTTTGACACCCCTGAACTAGACTATTTCTGCATAATTATGGGCAGAACTGGTATCCCAACCAAAGGTGTTAATGGGCCCTATTAGTCACAGAGATTACTTGGGTCTCAGGTGACAGAGAGGAACTTAAGTGTACTCCTGTATTATGTACATGTTGTGTACATGATAGTTGCAATGGAGTTGGGCAGCTTACTGAATGTTCTTTCTGAGATAATGCAACGCCATTCAAAAAAGGCAAAGTTTTCAATTTTCATAAATGGAAATCATACATACCCATACATAGTTTCAATTTGTACACAATCCAGCCTCGAGACTCTAGTTTGTGTAGTTAATGTGCCATAATGACCATTACAAGCAAAGTGAATACAGGCATATCTAAGATGAAGAAATATTTAATTCACTATACTTTTCACAAGCATACATTGGATATTTATTTATTTTTATCAAATTTATACATTCCCCATCTTACTATCATAGTGATCCTGGGTGGTTTACACACAAAAAAGTCATGAAAACATAAAAAGACAGAGTTGAAAAAGAGTTAAAAACAAAGTTGAAAAGGCAGAGGAATTACCGTCAAGCCTTTTAAACTTGCCTAAGGTTGTATACCACTCATAGATCATCATGCCAATTGGCAAAGCCTGGTCTTCACATTCTTCCAGAAGGCCAGAAGAGAGGGGATCAGCCTCACATCTGAAGCAAGAGGTTCCATAGGGTGGAAGCAACATCAGAGAAAGTTCTCTTCCTAGATCCCACAAGTTGAAATATTTTGTAGGATTTCATACATAAATACTGTAATATACCCTCTCTGGCTCATGGATAGGACGGGTCAATGTAATTGGAAGCTGTTCCTCAGGTAACCTGGTCCTATGCCATGAAGTGCTTTAAAGATAACAACAAACAGGGGTCGGTCCTCTCTCCACTTCTGTTCAATATTTATGTGAAGCCGCTGGGGGAGATCATTCGTGGCTTTGGGGTGGATTTCCATCAGTACGCTGATGATACTCAGTTGTACATATCCACCCCGGGCCACCCCAACGATGCCCTTGATGTGATGACCCGATGTCTGGAGGCCGTGAGGGTCTGGATGGGGAGGAACAGACTCAGGCTCAACCCGTCCAAGACCGAGTGGCTGTGGTTACCGGCGCCTCGGCATAGTCAGCTGATTCCATCGCTGACTATAGGGGGCGAAACACTGGCTCCCTCGGATCGGGTACGCAACTTGGGTGTCCTCCTGG
>NW_015402750.1:0-3607 GCF_001527695.2 Protobothrops mucrosquamatus
ACCCATATATAGTTTCTAAATATTGATATCCATGCATTTAAAGAAATGTACCATTTTTCTGACCATAAACCAATTTCCATCTCATTTTTTCCTGCATTCTAGGTATATTTTAGAATTCCAAATTAACTGGTTTTGTTTTAAAAATGGAACTGATACACTGGAGTTTAACATAATTGTGTTATTCTTTTTTATAAAAAAATATTACAAAGAATTCTATTATGAGAATCAGACATGATTGAATAGATAGCATCATCATGCATATTGAGAAGTGTATGGTAGAAAATGAAAATTAAGTGACAGAATAGAATGATTCAGCAAACTACATACACTGCAGTTGACAGGTTAATTTTAGAAATAACTTAATTAAAGTGGAATTCTGAAATAGGGATTTGTAGACAAGATGAGCCAACAGAATAATAAAATAATTGAATGCGAAATCACCCTTACTCTCCTCCAAATATCAAAAGGAATGAGGTAGCCTTTCAAAAAAATTTATTTTAAAAGGGTAAAGTACAAAGAAAAAATATACATGGAATAATGCAAGGAAAAAATAAATATAATTATTAAATAAATTCAACAACAACAACATGAAAAAGTGCATATAATTATGTAATTAATTCAGTCATTAAGCTTATGGACTATGTAGTAACATAATTTATCATCTTATTTTTAGAGCATACATATTATTAAAACAATATTCTGGGCCATTCCTTAAAATCAGAGTAAAGATTTATTTCCAGTTATATACAATTATCCTTTCTATTGCACCCAATATTCAAAATCCAGAGTTCTTCAAGTTGACAGATTCTATATTTTAATAATATAATTCAGCTTCACACTGAGATCCTTAAATGTAAATTTTCTTCTCAGAATTAACATACAAGTCAACTTGAAACCAGAACAAAGCTATAAACAGAAGACCAAATTTTATTAGTTAAATAACTTTCAAATTTATTATATTGCCAACATAAAATAATAATGTCCATATCTTTTTAAAAAATTTTGAGGGGTTCAAAGAAATTCTATTTTCTGATTACTTAGATTTATTTTTAAACCATCTAATCATAGTTCACATTTTTTTAAATACCTGGAATTGATTTTTCAAATTTGGGTATTCCAATTCTTCTTTCCACATATCAAATATATAGCTAATACTTTCATTTTACTTTTTAATACCTTATAAAACTGAATTGTTGCTTTCCATTCAAGTACAGCATCTCTTAAAGAAACTAAAATTGCATCTACCTCAGAGGCTGCTAAAACAGCCCGGCTATAATGTTTAATTAACACATGTTCTGGTTGTATATATTGCTAGGCATATGTTGAAGGCAAATTAAACTCAAAAGACAATCTTTCAAGATCTTCAAACAACCATTAAATCCCATATGATTTAAAGTATTAATTCTCTTTTTCAGCCTAAGCATTCCAACAGAACATCTTTCCTGCTATTTTCAGGTTCAAATTATATTGCAACATCAATTTGAAATCAAATCATCACCTCCTATCTATTAATAATAACTTTCAAAAGGGGAAACACCTTCCAAAATAAGGTCTGCATATTTGTTTTCCAAATGGACCCAGATGTGAAAATAATCACAATACTGTTAAGTGTTCTTGGAAAAAGTAGGGTCTGGTGCTTTTCCTACTACTGCATTCAGTGCATAATTATTTATGAATTAATTATGAAGTGAGATAAATTGATCTAATTGTTGGTAAGCACAAGTTTCGTATCTTGCTTTAAGCAGTGAAACTCTAACTTCAGATGTACACACATAGTGCAAAAAAAGGAAATTGGCATAATTTAGTTTACATTTCCTTGTGTATTGTGCATTCCATCATGTGGAAAGCTCAAAGATCAGTAGACAATATTGGTTATTTAACCCAGAAAAATATTTTTAAAAATACAATATTTCTGAAGATGTTGATAGCAACATCAGTAAATAAACATAGTTGTAATATAAATAAGGAGAGATAGTTTACCTTATCTTGAAAAACTATGCTTTGAAAGAACAAAGCAAGCTATGTAATCTTGTTCAAGAATTCTGGCCATTGTCCAGTCTGGGAGGATTGAATGAAAAATAATATCTCCTATTTCCACAACTTTAATTTATATTATATTTGTTTATATTCATAAACAAATCAGGAAACTAGAAAGAGTACAGAGAAGAGCAACAAAGATGATCAGGGGACTAGAGGCTAAAACATATAAGGAACGGTTGCTGGAATTGGGTATGTCTAGTTTAACGAAGAGAAGGATGAGGGGGGACATGATAGCAGTGTTCCAATATCTCAGGGACTGCCACAAAGAAGAGGGAGTCAAGCTATTTTCCAAAGCACCTGAAGGCAGGACAAGAAGCAACAGATGGAAACTAATCAAGGAGAGAAGCAACCTAGAACTAAGGAGAAACTTCCTGACAGTTAGAACAATTAACCAGTGGAACAACCTGCCTCCAGAAGCGGTGAATGCTCCAACACTGGAAGTTTTTAAGAAGAGACTGGACAGCCATTTCTCCAAACTGGTATACGGTTTCCTGCCTGAGCAGGGGGTTGCACTAGATGACCTACAAGGTCCCTTCCAACTTTTTTTTTATTATTATTATTATTATTATTATTATTATTATTATTATTATTATTATTATTATTATTATTATTATTATTATTATTATTATTATTATTATTATTAATCCATGAAATGAGCTTTCTCGTTATCTGTTATCTGTACTTACTTTTCCACAAAATCATCACCATTTGCTAAACATTTTGTCCATCAATGAATACATTTTTAAAAAACAAAAATATCCTTCACACTTTATTTTTTTAAATAGATTTTCACCATCCTTACCATCTCTTCATTTGAGTCAGACAGATGCCCGCAAAGGTAATCTTTCAATACTCCAAGTGTCATGTGCCAAGTCTGGATTGTATGCATGGAATTCATCTTACAAAAACCATAAAGAGCATCAATAACATGACCCACACATTCCTATGAAATGCCAGGTTTGACATCAGGTTTGACAACGCACTGGTTGTCCTTCATCAGTACAGCAACCTTTCTCATCAACCCATCAGTTATTGTCACATGTCATCCACTTCACTCTTGATCACACAAATCAGCTCTTCCCAGTTCATCATCTTTACACAGTTTGGCCCAGCAATTCAAAGCACTTGTATCAATACACTCATTATGATAAACAGTCCATGTTTGGTAGTGAATTTCAATTGAAGGGTTTCCTTTAGCAGTCAAAAATTAAATCATAGTGCATTGCTTAATGCACACTGATGAGTACTCACTCCAGGCTTCTATTTCATGGCAATAGACACTCAATTCTTTTCACAACAATTTCCCAGCAATTGGAGTAAAAAAAAAAAAAAAAAGATGCTAAAGATCACGAATAAAGTCAAATATGCGTGTCCCAGGATACTGTTGCAGAATCCAATCTCGTGCTGGAGTCCATCCTCAAGAAACTTCTCTCTAGCAGAATGTGTGCTTTGGGCTATTCTGTGGGTCAGTTGCTCAAAAGAAGAGATAGGAAGAGGTAGAAAGATAGCATTTGTTCATTGGAAATTTTTAAAAATAAATATATCAGTACCTACATTTATTTAATTT
>NW_015402751.1:0-3607 GCF_001527695.2 Protobothrops mucrosquamatus
CATTGCAGTAGGTTTCCTCTTAATTCCTCTTTGATGCACGTGTGTCTTTTCTGGCTAGCTTGGTGAGCATCACGACAAGACCAAAGAAAGCTCGGAGTACTTGAAATATTTGACTCAGCAGGCTGTGGCCCTCCAACGCACAATGAATGAGATCTACAAAAACGGATCCAACGCCAACATTATGCCCTTGAAAGTGAGTTGCTCAAATTTATCCCCTGTCAGGGATGTTGGATTTGCACCAACCCATCTCTACTCTTCCTCTCCCGTTTTCAGTGGCCAGTCTAGTTTTGGAAAGGAACCTGTGCAATGTACTTCAATGGGCTTGTCCAGTTTATTCTGCACCGCTGTAAAAGAGGGCTTTTTTTTTTTTAATCTGGAAGAGTCCACGTTGGTTGCAGCCCCTTATTGATTGGTCTTGCCCAGGTCACATGGTGCTTCAAGATGTTGCCCAATCATTTCTGGTCCCTAGAATCCCTCGATCCTGCAAAACCAAATTTGGGGACAGAGTGTTATTTTTCAGTGGCATCACTTTTACTTGTTTGGGGGGGGGGGGGTGTTAAATAAAAACTAAGAGATGCATGAGGCATTTCTTAATTATTGACAACTGGGAAAAAAAATGGGCTCCAAAGTTTTTGCCCTGCCCCTGCAGGAACAACATCACATTTCATCTCCTTTGAGGACGGGAAGAATCTCTGTCTTTCCGTTGAAGATGTTTGATTGGTTGGCTGAGCAGGGATTTGAACATAGCTCCCTTCCCCAAAACAAACTCTGTTTATGCTTTTGTCCCAAAGGTGCTTTTCAAAAGGCAACTGGACTTCCTTGGTTCTGAGTTAGAACTGAAGAAGTTTCTTGGATGAGAAGCGAAATGTTTTCAAAGAAAAAAACAAAGTCCAGTTGCCTTTTGGAAAAAGCAAGTTTGGGACAACCGTGACCTACATCAGGGGTAGTCAACCTTGGCTCTTTTATGACTCGTGGACTTCAATTCCCAGAATTCCTGAGCCAGCTTAGCTGGCTCAGGAATTCTGGGAGTTGAAGTCCACGAGTCATAAAAGAGCCAAGGTTGACTACCCCTGACCTACATGATTGGGACTCTCCATAGACATTTGTTCATGCCTTTGTGCATTTACAAAGTATTGGAGGAGACAAAAATGGCTGGGGAAGTTCATCTAATACCAAATGGAGGAAGAGTGGAAGGAGAAAGCAACAGCAGCAGCAGCAGCCATCAGCTACTGAAATCCAAGGTTTAGGAAAAGACGGGTAGGAGTACAGTCATGCCAGAAAGTCTGGTTGTCTCCCTAGTCCATCATCCATTCAGTAGGATTCCCTAGCCCAGTGATGGCGAACCTTTTAGAGACCGAGTGCCCAAACTACAACCCAAAACCCACTTATTTAGTGCCAGGTGGGCGTGGCCCACTGGGTGGTCATGGCAGACTGGGTGGGTGTGACCAAGGTGGGCACGGTCACCTCAATGTTGCTCGTGGGGAGGGACGCCTGTGAGGGCTGGGCAGGGTTGGGGGAGATCCAGGGGGTCTCTGGCAGGTGGGGCGATGGGCAGGAGGCTCGTCCTGCGGGGTGAGGTGAGGCAAGCCGAGGCAGGGCAGCAGTGCCATTGTCACAGGGCAAGGCAAGACAGGGGACAGGGCGGCTGCTGCCTGATACCATCGGCCCCCGTACACAGAGGCACATAAGGGCGACAGTGTCCATCAGCAGCCACAGCCTGTCGGCCCTTCGACCGGCACACTCTGGGGCTCCGCAGCCCGCCGCCAGCAGTTCAGAGAAGCTGCCTCTGAGCTGGACGGCCGGCCGACAGCTCAGGAGGCGATGCAGTGGGTCGTGCCCAGGAAAAGGAGAGCATGCGAGGCCAGGAGGGATGCTGGGATGCATCCGGCCACGTGGGACCTCAGGCGGTTGATTGAAGAGGGACGGTTGCCATCTCCGGGGCATGGCACACGTGCCCTCAGAGAGGGCTCTGAGTGCCGCCTCTGGCATGCGTGCCATAGGTTCACCACCACTGCCCTAGCCTATCATCCATTCAGCCTGCTTACTATTGCCCTGCTCTTCTTCTTCCTGTTCCTCCACTTCAAAGCACAACTTAATTTAGGCACCTGGAAGAAGCAACAGCCTTTAAAGATTCCATTCTCATTGCACATTTGGGCAGATCTTTAATCCCTGGCTAAAAGAATTGAATCCAGGCTTATTCTCTGTTGAGAATCACAGAGTTTTTTCAAAACTCAAAGGAACTTAAAAAGAAGCCAATTTCTTGACTTACTATTGGAGTACAGATAGTCCTTGATTTAACAATCATTCATTTAGTGACCGTTCAAAAGTTAACAACAGCAGTGAAAAAAAGTGGCGTGCGACCAATCAACCGTCACATTTACAATGCTTGCAGCGTCCTCGTGATCAAAATTTGGGCACTTGGGCCAATGTTGACATGTATTTACGACAGTTGCAGCATCCCAGGGTCACGTGATCGCCTTTCGTGACCTTCCCAGCTGACTTCTGACAAACAAAATCAGTAGGGGAAGCTGGACTGGCTTAACAACGACCATGCGACTTATTTAAGTGATTTGCTTAACAACCGTGGCAAAAAAAAGGTCATAAAATGGGGTAGGAGTCACTTAACCGCCTTGCTTAGCAGTGGAAATTCTGCAGCCAGTTGTGGTCATAGGTCAAGGAGGAACTGTGATTTTGGTTGTTTTCTTTCTTAATGTGGTGGCACTAAACCCGGCTTGTTCACCTCCTAGTTCACAGCTCCCAGCATGGCCAGTGTCTTAGAGCAGCTGAATATTATCAACGGAATCCTCTTCATTCCACTCAGGTAAAGAGCCCGGATGCTCCCGTTGCTTCACTGCAGGCCACACAGCAGGCGCTTTCGGGAACCTTCCAAGAAAATTTGCAAACTGCATGTAAGGGGTGGAAGTCAGGGACAGGGAGAAATCAGTCTGATGTGGTTTTTTGCACAGGTCTTCAGGGCCTGGCATGTTTTTACTGCTCGAATTTTGTTTTAAAGTTTTCCACCTGCTTTTTTCAGCTTCTCCTCCAAAACAATCCTTTGTCCTGTGTCTCTTTTCATCCTTTGTTCATAACTTGTAAACCACAGTAGACTGCTCCCAGGATGCTGTTGAATTTATCAATTAAAATAAAAGTGTTATCTGGGGCAATTTTTTTTTTATTACACATAACTCATTTGCACAAAATTCTGGTGCTAGAGATTGATTTGCCAGCATAATTAACATTTTCATGAGTTTTAACACACACACACACACACACACAATCAATCAATACCGGTAGATTGGGAAGAAGATCATATCTCCACCCCGTTTATGTACTGGTTCCTATTTTGCCCAGGTTTTGCTAACTTTTAATGCTCTTTGTTTTTTCACGTTTTGACATTTTAATATTTTATATTGCTATTTTTACGATGTAAATTGCCCAGAGTCACTTGTCAATGAGATTGATGGCATATATAGAGAGATATTAGATGGGATGGGGTGGGATGGGATGGATTGGGTAGGTAGGTAGGTAGGTTAGATAGGTAGGTAGGTTAGGTAGGTGGGTGGGTGGGTGGGTGGGTGGGTGGGTAGGTAGGTAGGTAGGTAGATAG
>NW_015402752.1:0-3606 GCF_001527695.2 Protobothrops mucrosquamatus
TCTATAGATGGGTACCAGAACAGCTGAATATGCCTGAGCAGCATGAGTTTAAAACCCAAAGAAACTAGCAGTTTCTCTGCCTAAAGTGCATTTGTTAAATCTGTGCTGATTAAAGTCAAATAAAAAAAGGTACCAGTCACAGTGTTTTGTACATTCCATCTGTTCCAGGTGGTCTTATACTCCAAATAGCATTTTGTTATTTCCTAACTAGAGGACAGCATGGAAAGAAAAGAGGAAAATGTAAGCTAGATTCTCTATTGGGATGGCATCTCTGTCAAAAAGTCTAGGCATTTGGCCTAGGTTTGGGGTGCCGGCTTTCATAAGTAGATTGTAATTCATTCTTTAGAGAAAGAGGGCCTGAACTTAGCATGAGGGTAGTTTATGGAAAGAAAAAAAATTATGATGTAACTTTATAGAGAGAAAGCAAAATGTAAATGAATCTATAACCACTATCAAGATAATTGGAAGTTGTTTCTTTATAAATTTCCTCTTCCTTTTTTCACTATTTATTATTATTTTTTATTATCTTTATTTTCTTTTATGGTTTTTACTTTGTTAATGATTTCTTCAATTAAAAATTATGAAAATAGCATAATGATGCTACCTTTTGTGTACTAAATGATAAGAGATGAAGGGGTTAGTAAATGACAATGTCACTGATGAAATTGTTCTTGATAAATGAGAGTCATTGGCAGCACAGAACAATTCACCTAATCATTCTTGCTATCTGAAACTAGATAGAATAATCATCGCCATCACTGAAAGTATGTTCTGATTTTAGCCTTATTTACAGGACAATTAAAACTCCAGTAAGGCTGAGTGACCTATTGGGAAACTAGTGTCTAATAGGCAGTTGTTGTGTTGTTCTTTAGTTTGTTTCAAAGTGGAAGCATTTAAAGCTTCTCAAGCAGATAATTCCCCCCCCCCCCGTTCTAACACAACATATTATAAAAATGTTTCTCCTGCTTATGTTAACATCACTAAAATTACAATGCTGAAAAGATATATTAGTAATTTTAGTGCTGTTACTCCTTGAAAAGTGAAGAAGAACCCATGTTTATAAATATCCATCACTTGGTATCTCAACATCTTTTCCTAGTATCCTGGTTCTGAATTTTCCTGTTCTTATTTGGCCTTATAAAGATCCACATTCTCTAATTTTATGACCCATAATTTTTATCACTATATTCTAGAACTATGCAAAGCAAGTCAGTTAACACTTGACAACCCATGCCCCAACTGGCTCATCATTAAAGAGAGATTTCCTTACCTAAACAGAGAAACGCAATGACCACAGGTGGACAAAAAACCAGTAGGAGCATGAGCAACTTTGTAATCCCTGCCAGCTTCCCATTGGCTTTCCTTATGGGAAGCTGGCAGGGAGCATCTGAAATCTTCCTCCCTCCCTTCCCTTCTATTCCCAGCAGGCAAGTAAGTGGCTACTGATGTATGGGGCAGGGAGGGATTGCTAGAATGGCTGGAAAACTGTCACAGAACATTGAAAATGAAGATCATATTACTGTAACAGCAGCACAGCAGCAGCCAGTAGCACTGAAGCCGTCACAACTTTCCTCAGGAGTCATAGGTCCTAGATTTTGGACACATTTTGTAAGTTAATCCATTTGAGATATCTTGGTTCAAAATTGCCCTATGATACATTGTTTCACCCAGTTAAAAGTCATAACAATGAGAGATTTAGTAGTATTTTGATAGATTACAGGGAGCTTATTCCAACCTCTTTTTACAAGAAAATTTAATTGCCTTAGGCCTAACATATAGGAACCCAATCAAAGTACATTCAGAAATTGTTTAGATTGACATGTTTCATTCTATGCAAGAAAGCTGATCAAAATATAACCACAAGAGTTATTCCAATATTTTAGATTTCTTCACATTCTTCTCTTTATAAGGTATTTATAAAAAATAAGTGAAAAATTACATTGCACACAATGAGAAGGAAATACAGAATATCTTCAAAAATGCCTATGTGTCATGGATCCACCCCCAGACCCCTTTCTGGATGTGAGTTTGAGTCAGCAGAGGAAAGTGTGGAGCCAAGTGTTGGTCATACTCGAGGCCTTGGGGAGTGCTAGCCTGCCAGTGCAGCTTCATTTGGGTTGATCAGATGAGCAACAGGCTGAGGCTGAGCCAGGTGAACCACAGCTACAGCAAATTGGCCAGGAGGCTCCAGGCAAGGAGCTGAGCATCTTCTGCACATTAGCAATAAGGAAGTGGAGTCTACACTTCCTCCTGATTCAAGGACACGTAGAGCAGAGAGGAGACAAGCACAATACCAGTCAGCTAGACTACTTGTGTGGAGGCAACCTTGCCTCTCATGAAGGGCTTCATTGGCATTACCTACTTAATCCTGCCCTGAGAACTTGAGTGTTGCTGGAGCAACATGCCCAGTTCTGTGCCTTGTGTGCTTGTGCCATGTATCTTGACCTGTTTGACTCATGGACTGCTTTCCTGGACTTTGTGTGTGTCTGTTGGACTTGATTACCCAATAACTTGTGCTGCATTGAGATCAGAATCTGGACCTGTGCAATGAGGTGTTTTCTGAGGACCTGTTTGGGGGGGGGTAGGTTTGAATAAACACCTGTAGACTCTTGCTGTACATGTGTGTATGTGGGACCGGGGTAGCACTCTATGTCTGAAACACCTGCTGAAAAATAATATACACTCTATTTTAGCATACAGGTTGTGTGAGCACTTGCTACCATGTGATGGGTTCTTAGGTCAGCTGGTTTTCCACATGTCATCTCAGAATTATATCCATTTCAGTGGCTTGCTTTAAGCCAGTCTAATCTATGGGCTCAGCGTGCTCCAGGATGAGCATATGCTGTTGCAGAAGAAAGCTTGCACATACTGAGATTTTGTTTGCTTGGGGTTTTTTGATGGCAGACATGAAGCCTTGTGGCTGTACTTAAATTTGCTAGGTGACATCGGTTGAATTCTTTTTGTTTTTGGTTAGCCTTGGGATCTATTCATAGGCCATTTTGTTTTCAAATAAGCATTCACAATATGTCCCCCCCCCCAAATACACAGATGGCTGGCTCATTTTTCCAAAGAGCAGGAACTTGCCAGAACTAGGCTCCATAAAGGTTAATTGGGTGTCTTTACCCAGAAGAAATGCAAAAAAGCAAGCAGAATTTGCCTCTTTATTTTAGTTCAGAGGAAGTTTGGTGTTTGCCTTGTATGAAGGTCAATATAATTTAGTATTCAGGAACATTGTCTTGCAAATGAATCCTGAAAATTCAGGAGCAGGTTGAGTTTTTAAGGCAATTTTAAATTATGATAAACTCTTAGATTTTGAAAACCAACTAATTTATCATTCAGGATGTTGTTTTTTTTAAATAAGTGCCTATAAATGAAGGAAGGAAATAGGGTCAATTCCAGTTTATTATTTATTATTATTATTTATTGAATTTATATACCGCCCTATCTCCCTTACGGGACTCAGGGCGGTGAACAGGCGATAATAAAAACCACGATAAATATACACAAATTTCTGTTCTAAAATCAAATTAAATAACAGGCCTGCTCTAAAAATACCCCATACAAAACCCCCACTAAAACATAATCAAACTACGCCAGGCCGGCCGC
>NW_015402753.1:0-3605 GCF_001527695.2 Protobothrops mucrosquamatus
TGGCGAACCTTTTAGAGATTGAGTGCCCAAACTGCAACCCAAAACCCACTTATTTATTGCAAAGTGCCAGGGTTACATCAGCATTGTGGTGCCCTCAGGGGGATGGGTGGGTGGGTGGGTGTGGCCCACTGGGTGGGCATGGCTGCAGTGGTCACAGCAGACTGGGTGAGCGTGGCCGGGGCCAGTCCTTCGCCATCTCTGGGGCATCCCCAGGGGGTCGCTGCTTGCTCGCTCACTTCCTGCCCTGTCGCTTCCAAACGCCACGTGCTCGCTACTCTGGCGAACTCTGCTGGGGCAACGGCGTGCATGCCCACAGAGAGGGCTCTGAGTGCCACCTCTGGCACACGTGCCATAGGTTCGCCACCACTGCTCTAGGAAGTTTTTGCATGTCATATTTGATCCATTTTGAACCCATAGAGAAGGATTCGACATCTTATCGTTTGGAGCTGAGCTCAGTTTGATATTCCATATGCTTTTAGCTGTCATACCAAACTTAAAAACAAGTGAGTTTAGGCTGACCCTACCTTTCATTTGAACTGCAGCACATGGAGGTGGAGTGCTGATTTCTCCATCTCAGTAGAAGTTGAATGTTCTCTTCTAGATATACTGATTTTTATTGTATTGAATGCATGGTAGGATTCAAATATGTGAACAATCGGTTCTCTGTGTGGATGCCGCTTCCGAAAGTCCATTCTGGGCCTGGCTACAATACAATTTGGCTTGAAACACATGCTTGAATCACACCTTTGATAGCACACAGCTGACTGCTTGGAGATTTCATTCTAAAAGCATTGGCTTATGGAAACTCCTAGGGAAGATTTAATCATTTGGATCTGACATATGAGCATGTTGGAGGAACCGCAGGTATTTGGACTTGTCCAACCTGGGACTTACTTGGAACATTTTCGTGGCAAAGTTTCTACCTTCTTCATTTGAGGAAATGCATAAAACACACATGGTTTACAATCTGTCTGCCATAAAATTAGTTTGCTTCCCCAAGAGCATTTAAAGTTATTGTTTGGAGTCCTGCTCTCTCACACTATTGATTTCCTCCCTGTCCTTCTCTATTAAAGACATAATAAACCAGTCTACAGTCAACAGTGATAAAAGAACAATGATAACAATGCAAGTTGTCAAAAACCTACAAAATTAATATGTTGACTTAAAGTAATCATTGCCAGCATGAAGGTCAGCCCTGCCAGGGCCAGAAATCTCTGTCTTGAAAACCTATTCCAAAATTTTGGTGCTACTAGACAACTGGGGGGGGGAGGGAGAGCATGAGAGAGAGCGAGAGAGAGCTGGAAGCTGAAGTCATATATTCAGAGAATGCTCAGTTTAGAGGGGGCACACCTAGAGTTAAGGGCAACTCGAGGGCAATCTTTGTTCTTACAATCTTATTTTTAATTAGTCTTCAATTGAAAGTTGTTAGAGAGATGATGACATTTTGAATTTATAGGTCAGTGGTGGCGAACCTATGGCACGGGCGCCAGAGGCGGCACTCGGAGCCCTCTCTGTGGGCAAGTGCGCCACCACCACCAGCAGCAGGTCCATCAGGCTGCCACCGCCGCCTGGAGCAGGAGCCCCACCCAGCACAAAGGAGGCGATGCAACCGACTAGCATTTTAGATGCGTCCATGCACATATGGGGCCACGAGCACGCACGTACTGCAAATGGGGCAGGGCTAGTGCATGTGTGATACTCACTAGCCCTGCCCCGTTCTTGAGTGGTGCAGCGCCTTGTATCTGCACTCTGAGGCGCAGCAGCAGCCGTTTTTGCGCTTTGCAGCATGGTGGTCCATTTTTGCACCCCCGGTTTTTGCATGCCAGAGGCAGCACTCAGAGGTGCTTCCCTCCCCCCCGAGGGCACCACAGTGCTGATGCGGTCCTGGCACTTTGCAATAAATAAGTAGGTTTTGGGTTGTGGTTTGGGCACTCGGTCTCTAAAAGGTTCGCCATCACTGTTATAGGTATTTTTGCAAAATGGCTGTCACTGGCTATTAACAAATAGATGCTGAAGATATATAGCCAATTACATTAAAGATCTAAATAGCATGTTTGGATCTCTGACAAGTTACTGATGTTTAATAGTATTTGTTTCAGCTGTACCTTTCTATCACCCAGCTTTTTGCATAATGCTTCTCACTATTTCCATGTGCCTTTGTCTCCTTTTGGGGTTGTTGAGTATACTCCCAAACAAAGCACTAAGTTGCAACCAGAAATCATTTCCAAGGAACTTTTGGAGCCAATTTGAGGCCTAAAGGCAGTCTTGGAAAGAAATACTGTATAATGCTCCATATAATATCACAGCTTTCTAGTTCTTTCATTAAAATGTTTGTTTTAATATAGAAAAAACCCTGGTGGTGCCGAGACTCACACGGGAGCCAATGAATATCCCACAAATCTAATGTTTCATAAAGTGGATTTATGTTGTTCTCTCATTAGTTGAGTGTTTATTTAAAAATGCTGTAAGGGCTATAAGCATCAAGTACTTTATCTAATTAGACTAGTTTATAAATGATCTGTGTTCTTGAATCTCTGCTTCCTAGTCTACCTTTGAAAAATGGTTTGGGTGAAGCTTGACAAAAATTTTCTTTCTGTAATCCTGGCTCTCACTATCATTAGATTTATTATAGAGCTAATATCCCCTCCTGACCTTCTAGGGCTTTTATACACCTGCAGGTATCATAGAAGTAATATTTTTTGGATGTGTTCTCATTCTGAAGAACTAGAAGACACCTAAAGAATTTCTGGTCTAACATGGCTTATTCAGGATCATAATGGGCCGATGCGGTGAGATATGGATGAGCAATAAATGATAAGTCAAGCCTGGGCATTTTGTGGCTCATAGGCCATATCTGGCCCTTCAGCTGTCCCTATCTGGCCTGCAGCATTGGCAGCAGAGTAGTGGCCCTCCACAACAGTCCCAGGTTCTCATGTGACCTCATGAGAAAATTAATTGCCCAACCCAGTTGCAAGTTATTTCATTCATAATGTCCTGAATGGAATTTGCACACTCATTCCCCTTGAGGCACTAGAATAGTATCTTGAGGGTATGCGGAGAAAGTGTTTCTACTTATTAAATTTGGAAAGAAAATAATCAAATCTCAACCCACAGTTTGCTTCAATTGCTTTTTTGTTTTCCTTGCCCAGAGTATATAAGTATACTTGAAATCAAGCAGGATGCAGAAGATAAATGACAATTGTCCCAATTTTCCTTTTTCCCACTGTATTTAGTTAACCTGTCCCTCTCCTGCTAGAAATCAATATGTGATAATGGCTTTGGAATTTCTGTGATAGGTTTGAGTCATTGGTTGTTTCGTTTTGCTAAAAGGAAAACCCTTTGTGAAAGATTTTGGCACTAAGTTCTACTTCTTACTTTAAAAATGATAACATGTATTAAATAATATAATTGGAACAGAAACGCCTTGCAAAAATAAGCAATCCCTCGGGCCCGTGTTTACTCGGATGTTTAGTCTGGCACACATTTGTTCATTCCAACAGAAATTTGGCTTTAAAAAAAAAAAGGTAGCACACTGAATGGTGTCTAGGGAGGGACACTGGAATGAATCGTGATAAAATTATTACCTTTCTCTCGTACTTTCAGAA
>NW_015402754.1:0-3605 GCF_001527695.2 Protobothrops mucrosquamatus
AGTGGGTCTCCTCAGGGTGCCGTCAGCCAGACAGTGCCGGCTGGCGACCCCAAGGGGGAGGGCCTTCTCTGTGGGAGCTCCCACCCTGTGGAACGAACTACCCCCAGAGATCAGGGTGATCCCTGATCTTCCTTCCTTCCGCCGCGCCCTTAAGACATGGCTATTTCAGCAAGCGGGACTGGCCTAGGGGAAATTTTTAACTGGGTTTTAATATAATTTTAAATTGACATAGGCCTAATATTATATCTTCTTTTAATTGTGTTTTAATTATAGTATTTTGTATTTTTGTGATTGTTTTATCTGGCTGTTAGCCACCCTGAGTCCGTAAGGAGAAGGGCGGGATATAAATAAAATAAACTAACTAACTAACTAACTAACTAAAAGCCAACTTGATATAAGATTGAAGACATCCAGAGGGCTAGAAACTGAGAGATTGTGAGTGACCTTGGACCAGTCACTTTCCCTCAGCCCTTGGAAAGAGGCAATGGCAAACCAGTTCTGAAAATCTTTCTGTGAAAACCATAGGAACTGTATGGACTTGTTCAGGCAGTCACCAGTTGTCAACACACACACACACACACACACAAACACACACAAACACACACACAGAGAGAATCAACTATTTCTTAGAGTTTGTTAAACTATGAGGCAAATGGGAAACACTTTAAAAAGCAGGAATATACTACATGGTGTTTGGTGATGGCAGACATTTCCTTTAAGCCTCTATTTCGGTTTTGTTATGTTTATTTAAATAAATAAAGTGCCGGCCATCTCTGAGCATCTCTGCTCAGAAAATAAAATGGTTGGTGGGCACAGCCCCCAGCATTTTGTCTGAAAGTACCCAACTTCAAGGGAAGTAGATGAGTTCAGATGATGGTCAGAGATTAAGAAACACAGAATTGCTTTCAAATCAACAGACCCTTTGTCTGCCCCTGTGGTGAAACTTCCATTTGAATGGAGGTAGGTAAAGACATTTCAGTGTGGCAGCTAAATTGTGGGAAACAGGCATCTGGTGCAATCTTCAAGGATGAAAAAAAATGACAAAACAAGCATTCTGGTGTCAGATACAAGTATCTGAGCCACAGGCTTGTGTCACAAATCAAGATGAGTGTTTTGTCATTTGCACCTACACATGTTGATGCCTATGATGGGCAAACAAAGCTAATGAACCCAGTCTACCAGATTTGAGCTGAGACATACAGTACATATAGGTTGCCATATACTGATCTTCCAGATTGTTACAGCCCTGATCTTGTATCCATAATGAACTAAAACAGGCAGTGTATTGTTTCTTCTTTTCTTAAGATCTGTAGAGGACCTAGGCTAGTCTGGTATAATGATTAAGGTGCTGGCCTAGAAACAAGGAGACTGGGAGTTCTAGCCTCGCCTTAGGCATGAAAGTCGGCTGGGTGACTATGAGCCAGTCACTCTCTCTCAGCCTAACTCATCTCACAAGGTTGTTGTTGTGGAGAAAATAAGAAAAAGAAGGAGTATTAGGTAACTTTGTTGCCTTGCATTACATATAAAGTAATAAAGGCAGGATAGAAATCCAACAAATAAATTCATAAAATGCATTACATATAAAGTAATAAAGGCAGGATAGAAATCCAACAAATAAATTCATAAAATAAATTACCGCTTTCAATTAATCAATCCAGAATAGTGCTGGAAGGAACCTTGGGGGTCTTCTAGTCCAGACCCCTGCTCAAGCAGCAGGACCTATACCATTTCAGACAAGTGACTGTCTAGTCCAGGGGTAGGCAACCTTGGCTCTTTTATGACTCGTGGACTTCAACTCCCAGAATTCCTGAGCCAGCCATGCTGGCTCAGGAATTCTGGGAGTTGAAGTCCACGAGTCATAAAAGAGCCAAAGTTCCCTACCCCTGGTCTAGTCTCTTCTTAAAAATCTCCAGTGTTGGAGCGCCCACGATTTCTGGGGGTAAACTGTTCCACTGGTTAATTGTCCTCATTGTCAGGAACTTTCTCCTTAATTCCAGGTTGCTTCTCTGTTTGGTCAGTTTCCAACCATTGTTTCTTGTTTTTCCTTCTGGTGCTTTCTTCAGGCCCAGGCAACTGCCATAATGATCCCGTTACATTCATATTCAAGACTGATGTTGTAATTAAACTGGATGATAAACTGGGGCGGGAGGAGTGGGGATGAAACATCTGGGCTAAATTTCTCCTGGAAACTTAAATTTTTCATGGAGAATGAAATAATAACGCTGATCCTAAACTGAATTAATCTCAGGCTGGATGTACATGCTTTTGTTCTTATTTGAAGTTATTATTTCAAACTGTATGTCCATTAGCTGACCAAGCTCAAGTTTACTGGGAAAAAAAAGTAGAGATAGTCCTCGACTTATGACCACAATTGAGCCCAAAATTTCTCTTGCTAAATGAGGCAATTGTTAAATGAATTTTGCCCCATTTTACGACCTTTTTTGCCACATTTCTTAAGTGAATCACTGCAGTTGTTAAATTATGTTAAATGAATCTAATTTCCCCATTGTCTTTGCTTGTCAGAAGGTCGCAAATGGTGATCACATGACCCTGGGACACTGCAACCATTGTAAATATGAACGAGTTGCCAAGCATCCAAATTTTGTTCATGTGACCATGGGGTTAATTGTGAAAAAGTCATAACTCATTTTATTCAGTGCCACTGTAACTTTAAACGTTCACTAAATGAATTATTGTTAAATCGAGGACTGCCTGTATTACAAAAGGAAACGTATATATACACACATCACACACTAGCCAACTGTAATTGTTCTATATCTTTTGTTTGTTTATCTTTAAGAAGTCCAGAGTTGGTTTGGATAGTAATATAAGAAGCATATAAATTTAATAAATAAATAAGAATCTTTCTAAACTTTCAATGGCTTTATAATACAAGTTTTCCCAGGCTGTTTATGCAGCTGCTGATCTCCCAGTTAAAACCTGCAATCATCCATGCCTTGAAACATACATACCTAACATACATACATATATACCTATCACTAGCTTTTCATAGGCAAGGCTATCTATTTATTAATATATATATTTAGTTTACGAGATCTGTTGACAATGTCACATTATTTTTTTTGCTGTCGACAATATTTTTTATGGAGTATAATTTTTAAATGGCCCAGTTAAGCAGGACATCCCAAATGTCAATTTTTTTGTCAATCTCATGTTGATATTTGCAACTTGAGATAAAAGGATGGGGTAATTCTAAACAAACTTTAGGTAGTGGCCCTAACTTTTTTAGCTGCATGACACAGCGACAGCACTGTCTTACATTTTTGGACTTATTTTGGATGTTTAATATCATTGAAACAGTAGGCTTTCCATAAAAGTGCTATGCTGAAATAATTTAGCATGGACCAAGGTCTGAACTGAAATATATAGAACATTGCAACAATGTTGCAAAAACATTTTTTTTCTCCCTCTCCAATGCTTAATTAGGATGCAAATACTGATTATTTTAAGCTTTACAAAAGAATTCATTGCATATTAGAATGTCTGTTTCATGCAGCTCATGTGATAAAATTCTCACCAGTCTTAAAATGACAGATGTAATATTACCTTTAATAAGTGTCTACCGATGCATGCAAATTGAATTA
>NW_015402755.1:0-3604 GCF_001527695.2 Protobothrops mucrosquamatus
GAAAAATAACTTTTATTCTATCTAGTGGACAAGCTTCACAGGTACCTGACAGATTTGAAAATAAACTTTTGTCTTTATTTGCTTACATTAATAGATACTTGCTAATACCAACATAAAATCTATATATTTATGTACAGTAACTGTCTTGGTAAATATAGTACTTCACGCACTAGATGAGAACAATGAAAAAGCTGACAATAATTTATTTAAATCCATTTCACTGCTGTTGGGAACACATGCTAATTCCCCCCCCCCATTGTAAACAATAAATAGCTGTGGACAATCAGATTAACTCATTACAAATCTGTCATCTGACTGGCAGATAAAATATTAAGAGAGTGTAACTTAACACAAAAACAAACAAAGCACATTGTAGGAAGCAGTTTGTACAATTGATTTCTTTTCTTTTTCCATGCTCAGTCTTCTTCCCTGCCTACTACAAAAACAGAAAATCTCTTGTTTGCTTTCCAACGTGCTAATTCTGTAATCCTTGATGGTTTAGAACTGATGTGCCATTTAAACTGATCCCTGGTGTATTAATTTAAAAAGAAGCAAAAAGTAATAGATCTAATTTCTACAAAATAGAAAACAGAAGAAAAAAGAAAAGAAATTGGGCAGGCAAATCTGTGGGGAGTGAGCAAAGTAGGACTTACTCCTATCTACACATTGGCAAGTTGAAATTGACAAGAATACTTATTAAGGATCTGAAAATCTCAAAAAGGTTAATAGTGCATAATATATAGTCAATGAAAATATTATTTCAACAAGTATTATCTACTAAATTTGTGATTGTGATATATACAAAGGAATCAAAGAAATGTTTAAGTTATATCTTTTTCTCTGTCTTAAATATTACCCTTATGGAATGCCTATTGTGATGAAATGAGTATTTGGAGATTTCATCCATTTGCAGTCATAATAGCACCAAACAGAAGCACTGCAAACTTAGGCATCCTCCTCCCAACTAGACGTGAGCTCCATCTGACACCCAACTTGAAATAAGAAATTTCTGTTCCTGTACATTTCCTATAGAGCCTATGAATCAGCTGAAGAACTGGAAAAAAACAAAACAGTACTTGTAAGTACCACCTCCTAGTAAATTGTCACCTAGTCCCCACCCTCCCCGTTTTGTGTGACTCATAATGCAGCTGACAGACTAGCTTAGTATGATAACATGTTTGAGGGATAGAGCTGGTACTATTTAAACCAATATAAAAATTCTCTGTAAACAGGAACTAAGAAAAAACGACTAAGGCTGCAACTCTGAGAGAGTTTTTCTTTTTTTATACAAATAATTTTATTTATGATTACGGTTATACAGATTAGAAACAAATACAAAGTACAAAACATTTAAAAAGCCAGTTTGGTCTAATGGCTAAGATACCGGGCTAAAAATCAGGAGACTGTGGGTTCCAGTCCTGTCTTAGGCATCAAAGGTGGCTGGGTGACCTTGGGCGAGTCACTCTCTCTCAGCCCACCTCAGCTCCAATTAAAGTTGGGGAAATTGTGGGGAAAATAGGCGGAAGGAGTAAGGTATGTTACTCTTTAACTAAGGTATCTTTAGCCACTGGAGTTATTTGTAAAAATAATAAAGGTGGGATAACTTTTTTTTAAAAAAAAAAGTACAGAAAGGGAAAAAATATAAAGAGAAAAATATAAAAAGTATGAATACTGTATAGCAAAGAAAATATATATATATAAAGAAGTGACTTCTCCTTTATCACAAGTCTAAACAGTTTTAACAACCTTCTTGTCAAATGTCACAATCTCTCCATCCATATCTCATCCCTTATCTTTGAACAGATACTTAATACCCTGTCATTCAGACCTGGTCAGCAAAAGTCCATTAAGGGTTACCAGACATAACAACATAATTTGTCAGAGATATTTCAAAAAAGAGAATAAGTAAAACAAAAACTGTACAAAAAGAGAAGCTGGCATTATCAGGAAAAGTATGACAAAATGGGAGTAATTAGGTTATGTCAACTTAAATAATTACATCCAGAATAACTTCATAAAATAGCTATGTTCAGTAGGATATACTTATAATACGATATAGATCTTTTTGGACCAATATGTTTTATTTATTAAATTTTTATGCTGCCATCTCCCCTGTAAGTTGACTCTGGGCAACTATTTTTTTTTTTTATTTAGAATGGATATGAAGAATTTTTCATTTTACCTAAATCCCACTGTGGTTACAGTACAGTAAAGACCTTTATTCTGTGACTGGCTTCACACATCACTGTAAACCATTATGTAATTTTGGGGGATTGGTTTCTTTCTTAGAAATAGTGGTTGCAGCTCAGAACTCTGTTTGGAATTGTATCTATCTATCCAGAAGACAATGGGAAACTGAAAGAATTGTGTATGCTTTAAAGATGATTTGGAGGAAGTGCTTCAGAACTTACATGGGTTCTTTCACAACAGTAATCTGAAATAAGGTGCTGCCATTTTAACAGTCCTAAGTACTGACTCCTTAAAGCAGCAGCTTTTTTTTCCAGTTTCACATTGAGGGCTGAGAAAAGCTGAGCTGCTTTAAACCATATTAAAGAGGTGCTAAATCTGAAGCTCTTGTTCCAAATTAACTTGTGCATAGCCAAGATAACTTAGGTCAGTAATGGTGAACCTTTTAGAGACTGAGTGCCCAAAAACTGGCCCCGGCCCCGCTCCATCACCCTGCCCGCCCCTGCTCTGCCCCACCATCCCCCACCCGCCTGCCCACAGGACCACTCATCACCTCCAGGGCCTGCCGCAGATCGTCCAGGCAGCCCAGCAGCGCTATGGCGGCCAAACCCTCGGCCCGCGCCCTGCAGCATCAACTGCATGATGGGATGTGAGGGAAGAGTCTTGTCTACGCTCCCTGGCTGCCATGTCTTTAGCTGCGCTGCTCCATGTGGCCCACACTCGAGGGCGAGTCTCCTTCAGGGGGGCTGCTGGAGAGAGGGTCGTGGGGGGAGGCAAGGCTGGGGCAACGGCACGTGTGCCCACAAAGAGGGCTCCGAGTGCCGCCTCTGGCACCCATGCCATAGGTTCGCCACCACTGACTTAGGTAGTAGAGAGAGGCTGCTGAGAGATTAAGACAACTGGGGGGGAGGACAACTTCATTACTTTGCCTTCTGATATAATATATATATATATGTTCAAAGTCAGTCAATAGACGTGAGCACCAGGGAATAAATAATTTAATAATAATAATTTAAAGATAAAAGTTCTTAAGAATATTAAAAACCTTTAAAATACATAGAAATCAATAAAAGTGCCTAGCTTTCGTCGGCATCCGCTGACATCTTCAGGGCTTAGAATGCTGATCAATGGGAAAGTCCCTTTATAGGTTTAATTAGGGCATGTGCACGACTCTTCGATCTCGTCACTGGGCCGGTTATACTAGAATGTACTCCAGGTACCGAGTTCTTATTGGGAGTTGTCCTTCCCACATGATCCGTATCAGTGTAAGTAATAGCAGGGGATATCCTTTCTTGGAGGTTTAGCGCGGGTAAAGCCTCTACTCCCCTTCTTTTTTGTGTAATCATGTCTTCCAATTTCCTCTCTTGTCTATTAGCCTTGTTTTCTTTTCTGCTCCCTCTAGGCTGTTCTAATACAC
>NW_015402756.1:0-3604 GCF_001527695.2 Protobothrops mucrosquamatus
GAGGAGGAGGCAGCCCTCCCCCTTTTAATTTACTACTGCATTTTAATCATTCTTGTCTTTTAAATCCTATAGATTATTTTGGTGGTTTTATATTTTATGGGTATACCATGCAAAGTCCCTCTGTGTGTGAGAGAGATGGTTTTAAAAGTTGATAAGTAAATCAATATATTATTGATTTATTAATATAAAATATTATATTAAAATATTATATAGTGTATAGATTATATTGAAATATATCTATATACTGGGCAAGAGAGAGACCTGGCTGGATTCCTCCTCCCCCCACCAGAAAAAATATAATATTTGGTATAATGTTCTGGAAAGAAGTTTTTCTGGGCAGGGGAAACTTTGGACCTTGGGAAGAGAAGGAAGATTGTGGGATTGATGGGAAGGAGAGGAATCTATTTCTTCCCTTTTGCATGTTTCATTGCCATCCTTGTACAATTTCAAACTTTTTAACGGTAATTTAATTTTTCACCTTATTTATTATACATTTTTTATTTAGGGGTGATGTTATATCCTATGCCATTCCGATCCCCACTTTGAGGAAGGTGAAGGGATTAGGAGTATCAATAAATAGCAATAAATACCAATAAATACCAATAAATAAATTTCATAGATCGGAGAGCCGAGAATAAATAAGGGGCAAATCTTTGTCCGGGAGAGTCCTGAGAAATGAAATGAAAAGGGGGGTCCCTGCATTTCCCTCCCCCCATGGAACTCCCCCTCCCCCACTCACCTCTCCGGCCAACCACGGAATTTCTCTGGAGACCCTCGTAGTTGTATCGGCAGAAGGCATCCACTTGGGCCTTCTCGTACTGCAGGAGGGCCTTATCGCTGTTCCACTTGTCCACAGAGGGCTGCACCAACGGAGTGACGGCCACGAATTTCCCGAGGTCGCTGTCGAAGTACCTGATCTCCTGCCGGTCATAGAAGTCCCTCCACAGGAACCTCACCCGCTGCGTCCCGTTGAAGAAATGGCACTCGCCCTTCCCCTGGAGCAGGAAATGGGCTGCGGGGGGGGGGGTTGGAGCAGAAAGAAGAAAGCCCTCAGGAGGGACTCCAGGGCCCATGGTTCCCAGCGGCTACTAGAGGAGGGGCGGAGCGACGGGAAGGCGGAGTGATGGGAGACCTGCTGCGAGGGGCTGCCGGAAGGCGCCCCCTGGAGGAGGGATGGGGAACCGTCGGTCCCAGCGGGATTCCCCCTTGTTGGGGGTCTGAAGGGGGGGGAGGAAAATGAGGGAGGGGAGGAGTTTCCTGAGGGACCCCCCTCCTTCTCCCGAGGGTGGAAAAAGGCAGGCAGAAGTTCAGCCGGTCCAGGCCTCCGTCTGTCTGCAGGGAACGCTGGATCCCGGTGGGGCCTCTTTGCCCCCCCCAAACCGTCAGAAAATATGGGGGGAGGGAAGAGACACCCCCCCTCTGGGCTGGAGGGAAAATAATATCCAAGCTTCTCTCTCCCTCTTCCTTTTGGGAGCAGAAGGGAAGGGGGTCACAATAAGGATACCCACACCCATGCTCCTGGGCTCTCCCCGCCCTTCAAGCCTCACCTTCCCTTTTCCCCCCTTCCCCCCATCTTCAGCCCCACAAGCTGCCTTTGGATGCTTTTCGAGGCCTCTTTCCTGTCCCCTTCCCAAATAGACCCCCCTGTAGCCCCCCAAGACCACCTCAAAGGGAGGGGCTCCAGCCCCCTTCACTAAAGGGGGAGTTTGGAGGAGCAACTCAGACCCCCCCAATATCCCTCCCAATAGAAGCGGAGAAGGCGAGGGAGGGGAAGATTTTCAGTCTTGGGGGCTGCATCTTTAGAGGGGTGTTCGGGGTGGGGTTGTGGACTTCCTTTTTCGCCCCCTTCCATAAATCTGAACCACAGTCCCTCTTTCTCTATGTCCCTGGAGGGGTGGACTAGATGCCCCTTTAAGCTCTCTTAAGACCCCCATGAGGAGTCCAGGCTGGGTCAGTGGAGACTTCGGAAGGGCTGAGGGGAGCCAGGGGGGGTCTCTCCAGAGACCCTCCCTCCCCCTGGTCTCCCTTGGCCCAAAGGGGCTTTTCCAAAAGGCAGCTGGACTTTCCTGGGTTTTCCCTTGAAGACGTTTCTCTTCTCCTCCCAGAAGCTTCTTCAGTTCTGACTGAAGGGTGGAGGGTGGAAGGACGGATGTTCTTTGCGGTCATTTTGAAAGTTGGTCACTGATTCTCTGAGGGGCCTTGAGGAGCCCCAGGGGTTTATCTGGGCCCTCAGGGTCCCCTGAATTGGGGGGGCAAAGGGGTGGGGAGCCTTCCTGGGGCTGCTGAAAAGACCCCTTTTGTAGGCAGGAAATGGGGGGTCCTTTCCCTCCCCCCACTCTGTTGAGGGAGGGCTGCTCAACTTTGATCTAGGTGGCTTGGGGGTCTGGGGATCTTGGGGAGAAGGGAACCCCCAGATCCCCTAGTTATCCCCCAAATTTTCTCCTCCCCCCCACAACTTCCCTCCTACTAGCTGTCTTTGTGTGATTTGGGGGTTCAGCCCTCTTTCCTGTCCCCCTGGAGCCCCCCAAGAGCCATCTCAAAGGGAAGGTGTCCAGCCCCCCTCACAAAAGTGATAGTTCTGGGTAGACATTTTAGGGGAGCAATTCAGACCCCCCCCCAATATCCTTCTCCCTCAGTTCACTCCTCCCCTCCAGGTCCCGATTCAGCAATGGGGGAATGTGGGGTGGGGGGTTCTCCGTCTCTTCCCCAAATTCAGAGACTCCCCCAAGAAGAAAAGGAAGCTCAACTCTTCCCTCACCTTGAAAAAAAAATGGAGAGTCAGAAGAAAAACTGAAATTGCAAAAAAAACTTTTTGGTGGCTTTTGTGGATTCAGCTCTGAAAGTGCCTCAGTTTCCCCCTTTCGCTTTCGCTTTCCGACTCTTTCCTCTTTCGTTGCAAGAAACCTGGGGGCTCAGGCACTAATTCGGGGTGCGCAAGGTCCCCCTCCCACCCAGCCACGGGGGGGGGCAGAGAGGGACCCGGCTGTCTCTTATCCCACCTAGGTTACCTTCCCGCGACCCCTCTCCGTCCTCCTGACGGAGGGGGCGGAGACCACGCGGAGATCGAGGCTCCCGTCTCTCTTGCCCTGCACCCCTTTCCCTACTTCTAGGGTCCCAGCCCTTTCTTTCTCTCCCCTCCCAGGCAGTGACGGCCCCTCTCAACCTCCTCCTCCTCCCCCCCCGAGCCCCCTCCTTACCGGGGGTCTCCTTCCCCCCTTCGCTTCCGGGGATCCGGTCGAGCGCCCCCACCAGCAGCAGCACCGTCAGGGGGAGCCCAGGGGAGCCCATGGATGCCGCCCCACCAGCGCCCCCCAAGAGAGGGGAGAGAGACGCGGAGGCTCCCAGCCCCAGAGGCGGAATAGATGGGTCTGGATTGGGGGGAGGAGGCGTTTCCCTCGAACTTCAGACCTGGGAGGGCCCAGGAAAGCGGAGGGACCAATGGGAGCCTCAGCGTCTCCCCCAAGAAGGAATCCAAGCTCAACTCTTCCCTCCCCTTAAAAAACAAATGGAGATTCAGAAGAAAAACTGAGGTTGCAAAAACACTTTTGCCAAAAAGCGTCTTTTTTTCTTATACTCTTTGCTGGCCTTTGTGGATTCAGCTCTG
>NW_015402756.1:12006-13105 GCF_001527695.2 Protobothrops mucrosquamatus
AAACACTTTATATGAAGAGTAAAGAAGAAGAAGCTCCTTCTTTTGAGTCTTGTTTCGGATACACTATTTTCTCTCTTCAACAAAGGCTTTTCGGATGATCTAGAGAGGAAAAGCAGCAGGTGAAAAGCCCTGACTCACCTGGGCTGATCTCAAAAACTATGCAAGGTCAGTCCAGGCTAGACCTGGGATGAAGTGGTCTGGAAATCTCTCTCTCTCTCTCTCTCTCTCTCTCTCTCTCTCTCTCTCTCTCTCTCTCTCTCTCTCTCCCTCTCCCTCTCTCTCTCTCTCTCTCTCTCTCTCTCTCTCTCTCTCTCTCTCTCTCTCATCTGTCCATCCATATCTATCTATCTATCTATCTATCTATCTATCTATCTATCTATCTATCTATCTATCTATCTATCTATCTATCTATCTATCTATCTATCATCTACCTCTTGTCTATCATCTATCTATCATCTCTATCTCTCTACTCCCCCCCCTCTAACTATCTATATCATCTAGCTACCAAATTTATACAACCACCCATCTCAAGTGACTGGGTTGGATACACAAAGCTAAACACAGGTATATACATGAAATTATTTTTAAAAAACATTAAAAACAATAAAAATGTTTAAAAAGAAGGCATATGAGGTGAAGAGTCAGTTTTTTCAGTACCATTATTACTTTGAACAGCCATGAAACGAACTGTTGTGAAGTCATCACCATCCCCAGTGCTTTCACTGGTGGGGAAAAGGCCGGAAATCTCCTGTAACCAGATAGTCTAATGATGGTTTGTGCCATCATGTTGGTGTCCACCTTTAACCCCCCATGGATGGATTTTCTCTGGGGAGACCCTCCCCCCACTCCTCCAGGTCCTCCCTCAGCATCCCCCTCCCCCCACTGCAGTGGAGCCCCTCCCCCTCCGAGACCGCCTTCTGCCACAGATTGCCTCCCACCGGCCGATACGCTCCCACAGAGAGGGCCTCCTCAGGGTGCCGTCAGCCAGACAGTGTCGGCTGGCGACCCCCAGGGGGAGAGCCTTCTCTGTCGGAGCACCCACCCTCTGGAACGAGCTGCCCCCAGAGATCCGGGTGATCCCGGATCTCCCCTCCTTCCG
>NW_015402757.1:0-3603 GCF_001527695.2 Protobothrops mucrosquamatus
TTTGGTTTTTAATTTGGTTTTATAGGGGTTTATATTTTTTGTATTTTGTATCTGTACTTGTTTTTAATATGCTGTGCACCGCCCTGAGTCCTGCGGGAGAAGGGCGGTATATAAATTAAATTATTATTATTATTATTATTATTATTATTATTATTATTATTATTATTATTATTATTATTATTATTATTATTATTATTATATCTGTTTTCCCCTATGGATGCTTTCTGTTAGAAACTGGACATAAATGCAGTAAACAGGCACAAACACTAAAAGTCACAGTCACATGACCGAGGAATGCTGCAAACAATTGTAAATGTGAGCTGGTTGCCAAGTGCAAAAAAAAATTGATCACATGATTGTATGGGGATGAGGCCATTGGAACTTGAAAAATGGGTCGTAAGAAGCTCTGGGAAACTTGCTAAGTGACCAGTTGTTAAGTGAGGACTACGTGTAGTTTTGCCTTGTTATTTAGTTCAACCTAGATAATTCGTTCAAAAATTCCAGTTAAGTATTTTAACTGTGCAAAAGACGACATGATGCATTCCTCAGATATGAATGTGAAAAAAAGGGAAAAGCTCACTTAACTCAAGTATTAAAACTAGTTAATTTTATAAAAAAAACAAAAAAAACAAAAACCCAAACTGTTTAATTGATCATAGGCTATGTGGAGGAAGCGCAAAAGCAAACCTCTGCTCAATTAATTATTTTCCAAGTATTAATCCATTAATATTAATAACTTAATTTATTCAGGGTTGTCTCATGAGAAATCATATCCTGAGGTTTGCAGAGGAAAAGTGAGCTTAAAATTCTTGTACGATAACACAGTTTAAAATTTTACTTCCCAGATGGAAAGCTGATTGTAATTCTGCTTACCTGGCATGTTTTGTTTTTTTTTACTTCGTTAGACTGGGTTAGTATTGGAAACCCAGGGAAAATAAATCACATTAATTCACAGCAGTTTCTTAAATCAAATTATTTTGTACAATAAATGTCTAGTAAGGACTTCATTTAGAGTGGCTTTAAGAAGCTTGCCGTGAAGCCTTTAAGAAAAGAGCAAAGATATTATAGTTTTACATCCTTACCTTGTGAATATTTACTGCAGTGGCAACCCAACCCTATCCAGATGGACTGGCATCCAAGTTACTACGCAGAAGATTATTGACTGAGAAGCAGACTGATCAGTGTGGATTAAGTTAGAGCAAATATATATGCACAGAATTATAATGCTAGATACATTATGAATGAATCAATATAGGTAATCTTTGATTTACAACCACAATTGTGACCAGATTTTCCATTGCCAAGCAAGGCAGTGGTTAAGTGAATTGCGCCTGATTTTACGACCTTTGTTTGACTGGGATGTTAAATGAATCACCTCAGTTGTTAATTGAATCATATGGTCATTAAGCGAACTGCTTCCCCTATTGACTTTGTTTGTTGGAAGCTGGCTGGGAAGGTTGCAAATGACACTGGGGCACAGCAGCTGATGTAACTACTGTACATGCTGGTTGCCAAGCACCACATGACCATGGGGATGTTGTGATGATCGTAAGTGTGAGGACTGGCTGTAAGTCTCTTTTTTCAGTTTCATTGTAACTTCAAACAGCTGTGGGTTGTAAGTCAAGGACTACCTATAGAAAACAGAATAAAATCTCCCTCGAGTTAAGCTCCACTCAGGGAGCTGGAATTGGTTTCACATTGGCTTCCAGATGAAATTCAAGGTGTGGGTTGTCATCTTTAAGGACGTGCGTAGCTTTGGATTTGATTCTCTGTGCCTTGTGCCATGTTTAACTGCACATCTGGTGAGCACAAACAGCTGCAACTCCCTTTTTTTAAAATTGATACCCCAATATTTTGGAACCTGTTTCTTATGGAGATGTGGTCTACCCCATCCCTTCAGATTTTCAAGAGGGCCATCTAGAAAGGCATGTAATGAACATTGTGATGCATTGGCAAACAAATCATTTTGTACGTTTTACTTTGTCTCCTTTGATGTTGTTAGGTGCTGGTTATTTATTTATGCAGGTTGGAGGGGTTTTGGTAGCGCAGTGGTTAGAATGCAGCATTGCAGGCAAACTCTGTCCATAGCCTGAAGTTTATTGGCTGGAAAGTTGTATATATTCTGTGTTGATTTCAGCTCTTTCAGGAATTCTGCCTGGCTTCAGGATTTCTGTTGAACCGATGTAAGCAGATCCCTACTGCCTTTCATTTGTGATCACTGCTGACAGCAATGCATGAGTTTTAATAAACATTAACCTTACAAATGGCAACATCCTGAATGACAAGATTTGGAGGCATTACTGTATGCCTATAAGGCATATTTAATAGTGGTTAGGAATAACGGTGATATTGTCCAAACAGAATCTGATGATTTATCTATGCTTTCTCCCTAAGGAAAAGATTAATAAAATGTGGTAGCTGGAAGCCCACATTAAATGAGAGCTGAAGTTAATATCTGAAATGCAGTGGATTTTTAACCCTGTAGAGTTTCTGTTCCTTGAAACCTTTTGTTATTGCAACATATGTTTTAAGAGTTTAATACTTAGGCCATCCAATCAAGTTTGTTCTGTGGGGACTACAGATTCAAATCAAACCCTTAAGGCAGGCATGTCAGACTGCCGGCCCATGGGCTGGATGCATCATGCCAAAACCAACCCATTGCCAGCAATGGGGAAAAAGTCGCACGGCATCGCGTGACATCGCGAATTTGACATGCCTGCCTTAAGGGCATACTTTGAGCACCAATTACTGGGTTAGTTGTTTAGTAATTTTTAATAGTAAGAGCTCTTTTGGTTGTCTGGATGCCATTTTTGCAGTTTTGAAAATGAGCTAACAATTCTATAATGTTAAGGTGCTGCTCTTTTCCCACCCCCAAACTGGGATGCAAAACCAAACTATTAAACAAACTATTCAAAGCCAGATCTTTGCAGACGTTTCATTACCCAACTAGGTAGCATCATCAGTGCTAGAAGGGAGTGGGGCTTGCTCTCCGTTTATATATTAGTGGATTGCCCTATCGGTGTTCTTGGTGGTTCCTTGATTAGGCTGTTGTTTACTAGTAGTTTGTTGGTCTGAGTTGGTAGTTTCTTGATTGGGATATGGTTTATTCTTGATTGTTGGTCGAGTGTCAATCTTGATGTTAGTCTTTGCTTATCTGGTTGTTCAAGAAACCAAGGTCAGAAATCACAGTTTGACCCTGAGATACAGCTATCCCCTTCTAAAGCCAGATCTGCAAATCTCTGAAAGATAACAATGATTGTTAAAAGCAGCTACTCATTGCTCTTCCAGGACAATGCTTTCCCAGTTGTGATTGTGCATCAATAAAAGTAGCCTTTTTGGACGTTTATTAATATGCCCATTAAACATGTTCAGGGCACAGTTGAACAGCCAACCTCACGCTTTTCCTGCTTTTATTTATTTATTTAAAGCATATCCCACTTTTATTATTTTTTACAAATAACTCAAGGCAGCAAACATATCCAACACACCTTCCTCCTCCTATTTTCCCCACAACAGCTACCTTGTGAGGTGAGCTGGAGAGAGAGAGAGAGAGAGAGAGAGAGAGAGAGAGAGAGAGAGAGAGAGAGAGAGAGAGGGAGTGAA
>NW_015402758.1:0-3603 GCF_001527695.2 Protobothrops mucrosquamatus
TTGTCTTGAGATCCCTGGCTCCAAACTTCCTGATGGTTCCACATCTGCATATGTATAAGACTAACTACTGCCCTGGGCAAAGAGATGAGGCCAGGTTTGGTTTCTGCTTTTCAGAAAATGCTTTTAAAAATCCTTTTGGTGAACAATATCTTTCTTTCTGCCTTTTTAATATTTCCTTCTCTGGGTTAACTTCCCACAGAGTCATAAAAGAGCAAAGGTTGCCTACCCCTGCTCTAAACTAATAAAGTCTACAGTAATTAACATTAATTATGCTTTCATATGTTCCTCTAGGTCAGGGGTAGGCAACCTTGGCTCTTTTATGACTTGTGGACTTCAACTCCCAGAATTCCTGAGCCAGCCATGCTGAGGGGAAAGGGAGAGGTTTCCAAGCTGAGCCAGGCTGGCTCAGGAATTCTGGGAGTTGAAGTCCACGAGTCATAAAAGAGCCAAGGTTGACTACCCCTGATATAGACTGATGTAGCGGACGATTAAGAATCTCAGGCTAGTCCTGCAGTCCTTAAGTCCCTGTATCATCTTTTTCATCTTCTTTGGACCTATTCTAATCCATCAATATCCTCAATATCCTTCTGGAAACAGGATGCCAAGAATCAGGAACAGAAACACACCAGCTGTGAACTCCCCAGTATCCGATACAGAGGAATTTTCGTCAGCCGATGAAGCACCAAGTCTTTTCAAATCCCAGGAGCTGAACCCACCTTGCTGACATTGTTAATTTGACTCCGGGGGGAGGCTGTAGGAGGCACAGCCGGTGATAGGGTGATATTGTTGGACTGCAAGCAAACAGTTTCACCTTCCCCACCGCCGTCTTTTAATGAGTTTCAAAAGATTTTCTCAAGTTCAAAATAGATGTGTTAAGCCAAGGTACCACAAAAAGGTACTCTGAAAAGATAACGAGGAAAACTGTTGATTGGTTTGTGGGAAGTCAGCCCCCCCCCAGAGAAAGAAATATTTTGGGGAATATTAAAAGGCAGAATATGTTTCCCCAAAGGATCTTCAAGGCAGGAAAAAACCCCACCCACCCACTGGAAGTTTTTAAGAAGAGACTGGACAGCCATTTGTCCGAAATGGTATAGGGTTTCCTGCCTGAGCAGGGAGTTGGACTAGATGACCTTCAAGGTCCCTTCCAACTTTACTATTATTATTATTATTATTATTATTATTATTATTATTATTATTATTATTATTATTATTATTATTATTATTATTATTATTAAGTCTCTCTGCCGCAAACAGAAACCAGGTCTGCAGAAATGCAGATGTGATCATCCTGTCAGAAAGACTGGAGCCAGGGAAGCTTGGGGCTGATGGGGTTAGAAAAACAAAGATCCCTAGGATCAACAAACCCTCACACCAAAAAAATCCAACACAGGACATAGTCATCAGCCACAACTCCAGGGAAGCAGGATATGACCTTCGGGACATAATACAGGGGTGTCAAACTCAATTTTTATTGAGGGCCGCATCAGCATTGCGGTTTCCCTCGGGGGGCCGGGTGGGTGCAGCCTACTGGGTGGGCGTGGATGGAGTGGGTGTGGCCTACTGGGTGGGCATGACCAGCTCTACATCGTTCGCGTCCAGGGTGCCTGTGGGGGCCTGGGCAGGAGTGGGACAGATCTGAGGGTCTCTGGCAGAAGGGGGGGACCGGGGCAAGTGCCAAGGCATGGTCCATTTCTTCATTCCTCACAAAGGGTGACCCCTCCCCAGCATGCACCCAGGGGGCGGGGCCAACAAGGCAGGGGCTGGTTCCTCGCTGTTTCCAGACGGCCTTGTGGAGCTAAGACTGAATGCATTTCAGCATAGATGGCCACCACAAAATTGTACATTGGCTCCCGGCCGGCCGGCCTGGGCCAGGGCCAAGGCAGAGGGGGCCATTCCCTCACTGTTTCCAGGATGGCTTCGCGGGCCACATGAAACCACTTCGCGGGCCGCATCCGTCCCCCGGGCCTTGTGTTTGACATGTCTGACATCATAGGATTAACCCGCCACCATTAAAATACCAGAAAGGCACGTTGAAGCTCAGGTCAAAGTTCATGCCACAGGAAAAGGAAACAACCTCAAAAGCCCAAGAAGGTACAAAAACCCACCACTCCCAGCTACATGTGGTCAGTTTTCCCAGAGCGATCTTTCTGTCTGGTTCTCTTCAATAAACTACAACCTTCTTTCTAAAGCAGTCTCCATTTTGTTTATTCCCAGCTTGGACTGCACCCTGATGAAGATTTTTCTTACAACAGGTTCTCTCGTTCAGCAAACACCCAAAGCCAGTTTGGTGTAGTAGTTAAGGTGCTGCATAGAAACCAGGAGACTATGAGTTCTAATTCCACCATAGCAATGAAAGCCAGATGGGGGACTTTGGGCCAATGGCCAGGAGAGTGTGAGTTCTAGTCTCACCTTAGACATGAAAGCTGACTGGGTAACTTTGGGCCAATTGCCAGGAGACCGTGAGTTCTAGTCCTGCCTTAGGTATGCAAGCTGGCTGGGTGATTTGGGTCCAGTCACTCTCTCAACCCAACTCACCTCACCAATCGCCAGGAGACTGTGAGTTCTAGTTCCACCTTAGGCAGGAAAGCTGGCTGGCTGACTCTGGTCCAATCCCTCTCTCTCAGTCCAACTCACCTCATCAAATTGTTGTTGGCAAAATAGAAGAACGAAGTCTTATTATGAATGTTTGCCACCTTGAGTTTGTGTAATAGTCAAGATGGGATAAAAATCTAAAGAATAAATCCCAGAATGTCCCCTGGAGAGAATAGAACTTGATTCATGGAAGGCTAGAAGAGCCATCAATTCTTCCATTTTATCCACTTCGAAGCATTACCAAAACCTAGAGGGGGTGTGTGTGTGAGCTATTCTTCAGAAATTGCCATGCCTAAGCGAGTCACAGTGAAACGCAAAACCTCGTCCCCGTTGCTTGTCATCATCCCTTGTGATGTAGCCCAATGGAAGGTCATCACAGCAATTCAGTTCCTATTGCTGGGCTATTGTAACTGCATAATAAGGCAGTTACATGCTCTCCAATCCCAGAAAAGGACACCCAATCAGGGATTAAAAGGGACAGGAAAGGAGATTTGTGCAGCATGTAAAGAAAAACTTCCATCTGTAGGAGGACTTTCAATATTGAAAGCAGTTAGCAGAGAAGAGTTGGGATGCTGTTCCCTAGGTGGGTTTAAGCACATGTTGGAAAGCCATCTTTCTGGGGTTAATAGGTAGATGCTAAATCATTGATAGATAATTAATCGATAATAATTAGATATTGATAGACTGATCGGTAAAAAGATACAGGTGACTGGTTTAGATGGATGGCAGAGACACAAATTAGAGCGAGAGAGGAGAGACAGAGATAGAGAGAGGGATGTGTGTGTGTGTGTGTGTGTGTGTGTGTGAGTGAGAGACAGACAGACAGACAGACAGACAGACAGACATAGACAGAGAGAAATAATAGATGGTAGAGATAGTAAATATACGATATACTCAAGAGAGTAAAAGAATTGAAATGGAAATGGGCTGGTCACATAGCAAGAAGAAGGTGGACCATGCCAGTCATACTGTAGAATGGATCCCACTTGATTAAAAAATGTCCACAAAAGA
>NW_015402759.1:0-3601 GCF_001527695.2 Protobothrops mucrosquamatus
TCTCCTGGCGGGAGGGGCGCCCCAAAGGCCGGAGGGAGAGCAGCCAGACCTGCCCCGAGCGGGATCCAGAAGCCTCTCCCGAGGGATCCAGCGCCGATCCTCCCAGGGAGAAGTGAGACACGTGGAGGGAAGCGGAAATCCAGCGAGTGGGAGGGGGCGGAGCTTCTGCTCTCCTCTCGGGCTCCGACTTGTAGCTCCGCCCCATAGCAACCTCAGCTCCTCCCCCTCCCTGCATTTATCAGCCGGGACTCCCTGTTCCTCCGCGTCCGGGGTTCCTCTGCCCATGCGAAGAGTGCCCTGCTGTGCCCGGGCGGGGCTGCCTCCTGCTCCAGCATCTGGGTGGAAACTGAAGCTCAGCGATGGCTTTTGGGGGGGAGGCAGGAGCGACAGGAACCCCCCCCCGTCCCTTCGAGGAGGGCTCCTCTGGGTCTTTGCGGAGCCCGACTGAGGACGGAGAGGGAGGGGCTGGCCCGGGTCCTCAGGAGTGGGAGGGAGGGAGGGAGAGACCGGGCAGGTGGCTCCTTGCAATGGCAAAGGGGTTACAGATCCTCCTACCCCCCCCTCCCCGTGGTTATGTGAGATGTAAAAACCCCAAATTTTGATACTCACAATACGAAGACAAGTCTGGTTAACAGAGCAAAGTTTTATTGGAGAATAACAGAAAAAGAATGAAAAGAAAAGAGAAGAAAAGAAAGGCGTTTAGGAAAATGGTAAGTGAACACCTGTCCAATCTAGATGAGTTCAAATCACCAGGACCAGATGGATTACACCCCAAGGTTCTCAAGAAACTGGCAGATGTGATCTCGGAACCACTGAACTATATTTTTCAAAGATCCTGGAGCACTGGGGAACTACCAGAGGACTGGAAAAGAGCTGATGTAGTTCCCATCTTCAAAAAAGGGGGGAAAAAAGGACCCAGGAAATTACAGACCTATCAGCCTGACCTCAATACCTAGGACGATCCTGGAAAAGATAATCAAACAACGAATCAACGAACACCTAGAGGCAAACAAAGTCATTACTAAAAGCCAACATGGGTTTGTCAAAAACAGATCATGCCAGACAAATCTTATTGCGTTCTTTGACCCAGTGACAAAATTAGTGGATCAGAGGAATGCTGTGGATATAATTTACTTGGACTTCAGTAAGGCATTTGACAAAGTAGACCACAACCTACTACTTGAGAAGATAGAAAAATGCGGGTTAGACTGCATCACCACCAGATGGATCCGTAGCTGGCTGACCGGCCGTACTCAGCATGTGGTCCTCAATGGAACCGCGTCTACATGGAGGGAAGTGTGTAGTGGGGTGCCCCAGGGCTCTGTTCTGGGCCCAGTGCTCTTCAACATCTTCATCAACGATCTGGATGAGGGGATAGATGGGGAACTCATCAAATTTGCAGACGACACCAAGCTGGCAGGAATAGCCAATACTTCAGAAGACAGGCTTAGGATACAGGAGGATTTGGATAGACTTGAACACTGGGCGCTATCTAACAAAATGAAATTCAATGGTGAAAAAAGTAAGGTTCTACATTTAGGCAAGAAAAACCAAATGTACAGGTATAGTATAGGGGGTACCTTGCTCAATAGTAGTAACTGTGAGAGGGACCTCAGAGTCCTAGTGGACAATCACTTAAATATGAGCCAGCCGTGTGCTGCAGCTGCCAAAAAGGCCAACACAGTGCTGGATTGCATTAACAGAGGGATAGAATCAAGATCATGTGAAGTATTAATACCACTTTACAATGCCTTGGTAAGGCTACACTTGGAATACTGCATCCAGTTTTGGTCACCACGATGTAAAAAAGATGTTGAGACTATAGAAAGAGTACAGAGAAGAGCAACAAAGATGATTAGGGGACTGGAGGCTAAAACATATAAGGAAAGGTTGCTGGAATTGGGTATGTCTAGTTTAACGAAAAGAAGGACAAGGGGGGACATGATAGCAGTGTTCCAATATTTCAGGGGCTGCCACAAAGAAGAGGGAGTCAAGCCCTTCTCCAAAGCACCCGAAGGCAGGACAAGAAGCAATGGATGGAAACTAATCAAGGAGAGAAGCAACCTAGAACTAAGGAGAAACTTCCTGACAGTTAGAACAATTAACCAGTGAAACAACCTGCCTCCAGAAGCGGTAAATGCGCCAACACTGGAGGTTTTTAAGAAGAAACTGGACAGCCATTTGTCCGAAATGGTACAGGATTTCCTGCCTGAGCAGGGGGTCGGACTAGATGACCTCCAAGGTCCCTTCCAACTTTATCATCATCATTATCATCATCATCATCATTATTATTATTATAAAAGCGGCCTCCTGGATCCTTCCCAATGGATTGGGTTACAGGAGCACAACAAAGTTTCCAAGCTTTGCATTTTATACTTTTTACAATGCAGGTCACATCTAAGAAGCTCTTTCAACTCCATAGCCATTATTCGAAGTTGTTTTTATACTTAATAGTTCATTCTGACAATTTCCTTCCTATTCCCGTCCATCCGGGTCATAATTCATTATCTTTGCTGATTACCATTTGTGGTTACCATTTCTGGTCACTCTACATAGGCAGGAAGCAGTAAATATTCCTTCTCGTACATTGGCATTGCATTGTGACATTGACACAACATTAATGCATTTGTGCTAAACATACAGTCTCATACATTGTTACACTGGGGCTTTATTTTGACATTTTATAAAAGAATAACTTTTATTTCCTTCAGGCGCTATCACATTTTTCAACAAAACTACAGGTGGTCCTCAATGTATGACCACAATTGAACCCAAAATTTATGTTGCTAAGTGAGAAATTTGTTACGTGAGTTGTGAGTTTTCCCCCATGTTACGAACATTTTTGACACAGTGCTTAAGCGAATCCCTGCAGTTGATAAGTTAGTAACCCGGTCGTTAAGTGAATCCTGTTTCCACATGGACTTTGTTTGTCTTTGGAAGTTCGCAAAAGGGATACAGCAACGGTCATAAGTATGAACCAGTTGCCAAGCATCCGAAATTCACTTTCTTCGTTGCCCTTGTGACTTTGAACGGCCACTAAATGAGATTTAAGTCGAGGATTTCCTGTGTTTTTGGGGTTATACTTGTCCCGTAAGCCAAATGGGGTGAAATGCTTTGGGCAGAGGCTTTTACGAGAGGGGAACCAGAAGGAATTCCGGAAGGAAGGTGAAAGTCTGGCTGAGTTGGGAGGAGAGGAGAGGAAGGACACGTTGACAGATGACTAGAAACTTGGAAATTATGTTTGCTTAAATGTGACAGCGCCCACAGTGAGGGGGGGGGAAGAGAATCTGTAATCCCTTTGCCATTGCAAGGAGCCACCTGCTCAGTCTCTCTGTCCCTCCTGACCACTCCTGAGGACCCTCCTGGGGTGGGGAGGGAAGACCCTGGAGGGAAGCTGAAGGGATGTGGCGTTTTAGCTTTGCCACATTAGGGTGGGTCACTCATGAATCCCAGCAAGCAACGACAAGCCAGAAAAGGAAGAGACACGCAGAAATCTCCTCGGGATGAGTGGACACCAGAGTGTGATCTGAGCCACCTATTTATTTTGTACATACATGAGGAAGTACAGCTGTCAATACATAATTGGTTACATTTTGTTGCA
>NW_015402760.1:0-3601 GCF_001527695.2 Protobothrops mucrosquamatus
GATTGTTCTCTTGGAGACTTTTCATTACCAAACTAGATAACATCATCAGTGCTAGAAGAGAATGGGATTTGCTCTTATTTTATGTCCTGGTTGCCCTGTCAATGATGGTAGGAGTGGTCTTGGTAGTTCTTTGAGGAACTCCACAGTTCAACTCTTGAGTTACAAAGATTCTCTTCTCTTGGGACTTTAATGTGATTCAGGATGGGGGAAATTGGGCACTTGGTTTGTTAAGAAATAGCTGATTTTAAAACAATGCTCAAAGATAATTTTAATTTCTGAGCATTACTTATTAGCGGCAGAAAGATCCAGTGGTTAAGGTGTAGGTGATTCAAATGGTGGACTAGGAGAAGGATAACCCAGGTTCTAGTCTTCTTTTAGGAATGGAAGCCAGCTGTGTGACTTCAAGTCTGCAATTCAGTACAGCAAACACTAGGAATAACAACTTGGCAGCAGCATCTCTACTGTGCTGTTGTCTGTGCTGTTGCTTGTCTTCAGTTTACTAGGCGTGTTTGCTCTAGTTATTTATAATTATTCTTTCTTCATATAATTCCAACTTAGGTCAAACTTGACTTGAAGTTTGTTTCCAACATTATTTAAATTAGAATGAAGGGATACAGAATAGAAATTCATAAATAACTGGCAGCTTTTTTTTTTTTTAAAGTATAGCATTTCTTAGCATTTTGACTGATATGGAACTAAGGGCTTCAAAATGCTAGGCTTTACATAGTTAAAATTATTTTTATGTATTCGTTAAAATTTTATACTGCCTGACTCCCACACACTTTATATACGTGTATTACATGTGGAGAATAATTCCAAGGCAATGGGCAAGAAAAAATCTCATGTTGTTTTAGGAGTTTTCCCTATTTAAAACTTTGCAGAGTAACCAAAGTTTACTGTGGAGAAGATTGAAATCCAAGTTGCATCTGGTTTGTGTTTGTATTGGTGACTGATATATGATTATTGCTTTATCAAATCAAAATAGAAATGATAGTTCTATTATTTAAAAATGTACATTATATAGAAAATGGTAGAAAAAAATCTGTTTATCAGATTTTTATGTGTGATAGTAACCTCAGCTCACTCGTTTTCTAATAAAAAACCATAGTGAAACTAATTATAATAGAGAATATTGTGAGAGAAGCTAAATTTTAAATGGAGTCAAAAAGGGTAGCAGGAATTTCAGTTACTTGATCCAAAGTTAATCTTTATCTCTTCCGAAGTGTTACTTCTATACTGCAGTGTGAGCTAAATCAGAACATTAAAAGGCAATGCATGAACACAAAGCTGGATTGATAGCCATGGACAGCATTGAAAACAAATGATTTCAAAGAGCAAAAAAGATTAAATTTCAGCAAAATATATGGTATGCTTTGTTTGAGACATGTTTGCAATTTGTGTGTAAGAGACGTATTTATAGAACTAGTGTTCTGTTCAATACCTATCGGTAATGGTAAAAAACCTGAGTATTTTAAGGTATTGCAACTATACTTCCCTTGTTTTATTAAATATAAATACAAATAAGTATATAAGAAACTGGTTAGTATAAAACTAGGATATCTTCTGAACTTTTTGGGAACTGTCTGCAGACATTGGAGTTTCTTAGAAGAATTAAGAGTGAATGCGAATTTAATACAGAAATAGAATTAGAGAAAATAAAGACAGGATTCTGCTGTTGAATAATGGGAAAAAAGAGAATGTGGTAGGATCTTTCCTTAGAACAGTTTCTGCATCTTGTTTGTCTTACAGGGAATTGCATTATTAAATGAGAAGATAGAGGAAGACCAAGTCAGAGAATTAGGACATTTTATCGACAAAAATCAAGTACTGTGAGGTGTTGAATGTGCAGAACAAAATGTAAAAAAAACTCATCAACACTATGTTCAATTTCTTTAGAAGCACAGTCTCAAGGTACAGACTTCCTTGACAAGACGAACTCATGAGCTGATACTGGATAAAGGAAAATTTAGGTTAGGGAAACAGTGTTGTAGCAACCCAGATTAACTGCTGAATGAGAACAACTTGGAATGCCTTTTATTTTTCATCTTTATAATTATTTAAATTCTGGGTACAATGTTGTAACTAAGTTTTTTGACCAACCAACTTTTCTTTATTGGATTTTAGCAGTATTTTTGGTAACATATCCTAACCTGTTACTTGGTGCTGTGAAAATATTTTTAAAAGGCTGCATGATTTAAGTGCATAAAAAGTACCAATATCAATTAATTTGTTTGAAGACAGAAGTCTCTGATGCCAACCTCCCACATGTACTAATTGCAAGCAATGCCCACATATACTAATTGCAAGCATAACTGCCAGATTTGCAGTACAATTCTATAGGTACTTACTGAAAAATAAGCCACATTTCATTTAGTGAATCTCACTTTGAGATAGATTAAAGATAATGCTTGAAGAAAGGTATTCTACTACCTCTATATTAAAAGTTTATTAATTTTTGTTTTAAAAATATTTTAATAAAACTATATAACCCAAACTTTATTTTATTTCATGTACTAATATGAAGGACAATGCTCACTTTTAGTTTATTTAGAAAATGCATATGGCTGTCCATCTTAAATATGGCTAGGAAGTATTGTCTTTTTCATGATCACATAATTATCTTTCTGAAGATGTCTTAAACATATATACTCCTGCTGCAGTAATTATTGTGTTTAATCAGTTCAAATGAAAGATGTAGTAAATGGTATTAAATTGGAGCACTGCAAAAAGTTCTTGTTTCTTCCTGCATAATTTTATTTACATCATTAGTCACAGCAGGTGGCAGCATCTAGCCTGCCTTGGCTGATTTCAAAAATAGCTAAGCAGGGTCAAACTTTGTTAGAATCTGGATGAGAGACTATCCAGAAAGCTCAGGATTACAGGGTAGATTCAGAAGTCAAATATCCCAGAAGGTAGCAGCTGCAAGCCACTTCCATTCATATGAATGCTTAGCCGAGTCTAACGTCAATGAATAGTCATCTTATCATTAGTTTGTTTAGGTAATTACTTTGCCAGTATTACATATGGTGGTGTTTAAGCATGTATTTGACTCTCCACAGAAATATTTTAAGTGCTTAGTTCTGATGGATTTCTTCTACTGAGAACTGAAATAAATGCAAATTTTGTCTCTTTAAAGTTTAAATCTGCTTGTCTTCCATCCAAGAATTATCAGAAAATGCATGTAATGAAAGTTGGATCCTGAGCACAGTGCTATTCTTTACTAATTATGATCAATTTAATGTGCAAAAAACCCTATTTAAATCTGAAGAAATCAATTTGTTAGCAACAAGTATTTTGTAACTGACTGATGAATTTTCTTGGAACTAGACTATATTTCCAGGAGAACAGATTTAATTGGGAGTTGGGTAAGCTTAGAGTGCTGAAATCAGCACAGAAAGGTAAATAATTTATAATGTGCACCACTCTTTTGTTGATTAGCTCAACTGAAATAGCTAGGAGAATATTAAAGATCAGTAGGAAGACTCTACCATTCTGAAGAAAACATTCCTTCTGCGGATGTTCTTGTATTTTTAAAAATTATTTGGGAGGAGAACTCCTCTTTTGGATAGAACAAATGAAGGATATACACAAAACAGAAATA
>NW_015402761.1:0-3601 GCF_001527695.2 Protobothrops mucrosquamatus
ACTGTAGGTATTTACTCCTATTTGTTCCTATAGATTCTGTATAGCAAGGGTGTCAAACTCGCCGCGTCACGTGACGTGTTGCGACGTATTGCAACTTTTTTTGCATTGCCGGAGCTGGGGTAAGCGCGGTCTCAGTATGATGCAACTGGCCCGCGGGCCAGCAGTTTGACACCCCTGCTGTATAGGAATAAATTTGTTCGTAAGACTCAAATCGCAGCTTGATAAAATTTAGAAAGCAAACATTGTGTAAAAAAAAAAATCCTGATTATTTTCTTGACAATTCAAATTGAACTAATTCCTGTCTCTTCAAGACAAAACTGGTTTCAACTGTAACTTGTTTTAAAAAAATAGGGAGGACTCATGACATAAGCTCTGTCACTGTTTTGCTTCTCTGCTTTTAGCAGATATTTCTAAATATCACCTTTGAGATGTAATCATTGGGGGAGGGGGGGTGGAGGCCAAATTTTCATGTGAAGTTTTGTGAACATTCAGCACTGTCTAACAAGGCCTTGTAACAATATTGCCAAGATCTCATCAGATGTGGTAGACGACCTAAACAGGTTGACAAATATCCTGAAGCTGTAGGATTTGAAGAAACCTCAAGACTGGAAGGGAACTATGTTATTTTCCAGACATAGCTGGACTGCAGCTCCTAACATCATCACCATCAACCATTTGGCTAGGGTTGATGTGATTTGGTGTTCAACAACAAACAGAAGTCCACATATTGTAAACCAGTTGTATGCCAGCTGAAATCAAATTTTTCTTAAAAGTATAATTAGTGTTTTCAATGCAGTTTGAATCCATTCGCCTCAGGAAATGTTCTGGAAGTGGATTATTTGACGCTTGTGTTACATCAGTTTTAGGATGATGCAGCTTTATAATAATATAAAAAAGTCCTCTGCCATGGGGGAGAAGGATGGTAATTCTCAGCTTGAGACATTTGTTAGACAGACTCCCTACTTTTTTTGCTTCTTTAAAGAAAAACAGCCAGTTTCTGCCTCATTGCTTATCGTGACAAAAGGAAATACACATTCAGCTCACTCTTTCCACAAAAGGGAGGAGAACATTTTGAAGCCAAATGGGACTCATGCCCGGTTTAGCAATCTAGCTCAAGCAACATAGAAAAGAAGAAGGGGGACACAAAGCCTGCAGTTGTTGATAACATATTCTGCAGATTATACTCTGAGTTGTCAAGGGGAAAAAAAAACCCCATTTCCTTTTGAAGAGGATTCTGTTCACACAAAAGCTCTTGCACGAAGTCCTCAGAAGTTGTTGAGCAATTGGATTCTGGTAGGATACGTGTAAACACATTTCTGCTATTGTGCTTTCTTTATATACTGCAGAAGCCACAGCTTGCTTTAAACTCAACTTATGGAATAAGCTGCAATGGGTAGGTTCATATAAACCACCATGACTAGGTTTTACCTAACACGCTAATGAGTGTTGTCATAGCAACATGCAATCATTCATGCATAGACCATTCCTTTTATTTTTATTTTTTTGAGCTTCACAATCTCTGTAGCAATACTGGCATTGTTCAAGAAAAACCTTTCTACAAAATATCCACTTTCTGTATCATGATTTCTGGTCCAATGTGGAGCCTGTGCCATAGAACTACCTTCGCTGAGTCAATCCATTAGTCCATTTTGCTAACTTACTGGGCAACATTTCATTAGGAACGGTTGGGGAACCTGCCGCTCAAATTTACTCTCCTCCAGGACTTTATTTGCAACCCCCACCAGAATGAATGGAACCAAAATTGTAGACTTTCATTTGTGTTTAGGGGAAGTCTTTAAAGGAAACAGGGGTCCATATGCATGTCTGTTGCCCCAAACAGAACCCAAAGAAAATGTGCAGGCGCCCAAATGAAAAAGACTGACCACTATTGCACTAATAGTTCAGATTTCTGTAGCCCTATCTGGACACACTACAAATTGAACCTGGGCTCTCTTAATGCAGGGTGAGCTCTGCGAGTAAGCAATGACTCTACAAGCACCACAAGTCAATAATTCATATTCTCTGGTTTCAAGAAATTCAACACAAGTTCTCAGTGGCCGTAGCAATTATGAGTGGTTAAAATCAGTGTAGCGTATATGTCTGTCTTTTGCTACACTGTACTACAAATAGTGATGGGAAGCATCAGTAGAAAAGTCTGCCCAAGTAACAAGCAAAATATGGAATCTTCAGAACTTACCTGATCATATGACACTGGTGTCTGTCTGTGATTGGACAACTCTACAAGCGTACTAACATCTGTGCGCAGATCAGACTTGCAGCCAACCAAAAGCATTTTGGTGTTGGGGCAAAATTCTTGAATTTCTCCTTTCCACTGTAAAAATAAGATATTCTTGATCTTACCAATGCCATAAGAACAAAGTAGAGCATCTTGCTTCACTGAGAAGTTTAAAGTGTTAATCCCTATCATGATTAGCTGTATACTTGAAGTGCTATGTAACAGTAAAGCATCCAATTAAAGTATTAAATAGTGTTGGATTGTAATCCTACACACACCCTTATCTGTGAGTAAAATCAGTCACAGGTAATAAAACTTTTTTTCTGAGTAAACACACATAGGATTGTAAGGTTCTGCTCTATTCTGGACTCAAATCGTAAATGTCTGCCTTGTGGTGTCAGGATGGACATTCAATAATTTTTGCATCATTTACATCATCTGCATTTGCAGATGCCTAGCATTTAAGTCCTTTTCTTCCAGTCAAATTTGCATGAATCCTTAAGTACGTATGGATTAGATTTCAATAGCTTTTTTCCCCACAGTCCAAGGTTCTCAACTACATTAAAGAGTGCAGGATTAGTACAATCCATGGACCATAAGTAGCTCCAGCATCCACAGGAGTGGACAGAGTTAAAAAATAAATAAATCAAGAGTAATCACAGCATGGTGAACAAAGTCTTGTCCCTTTGATAAATCTATGTAAAAAGGCGGGAGCTTTCTTTTATTTTTGTATTCAATTTATACACCATCCATCTCATTATCTTGACTGACTCTGGGTGGTTTACAATAGTATACTACTGCTTTGCCAAGATCTTAATTTCAACATTTTTTTTTAACCTCTGGCCACAGATGTTGACCCTAATATCTTTCTCTTATCATCCTTTTCCTCCTTTCCCTCCTTTTTTTCCCCAGTGTAAAATCTCCCAACCATGTCCAATGCCAAATAACAGCAACAGATGGCTCTGAAGCAAATAGATCTTATAGGTCTAGAAACTGTTTCACTCTATCTAAAAATCTACAGTGCTACCTTGGTGCTACTGTATATAAACAGGGAGCAAATACCACACCCACTAGAACTCTTGCACGAAACTTTGGCCCCCTCGGATAGGGTGCGCAATCTGGGTGTCCTCCTGGACTCGCGGCTGACACTGGATGACCAGTTGGCAGCCGTGACCAGGGGGGCGTTTTATCAGGTTCGCCTGATTTACCAGTTGCGGCCTTTTCTGGACCGGGATGCCTTACGCACAGTCACTCATGCTCTGGTCACCTCCCGCCTGGACTACTGTAACGCTCTCTACATGGGGCTTCCCTTGAGGAGCACCCGGAGGCTCCAGCTAGTCCAAAATGCGGCCGCGCGGGCGGTGT
>NW_015402762.1:0-1919 GCF_001527695.2 Protobothrops mucrosquamatus
CAAGCGGACCTGGCCTAGGGAGGATTTTATACTGGGTTCATTTTAAGGAATTTGAAATAACACAACTTTAAAATTTGGTTTAATTCGGTTTTACAGGGGGGGATTGTATATATGCCTTTGTTTTAAATATGTTGTGCGCCGCCCTGAGTCCCGCCGGGAGAAGGGCGGCATATAAATTAAATTAAATAAATAAATAAATCTTTTTGGTTGGAGAGCAGGTCGCCTGGACATCTCATCCCTTTTGCAGGTCTTGCCTTTGGCCAGCAGGTGGAGCACATTCCCCTCGCACATCTCGGTACCCTCCATAGCCGTGGCCACCAGCCACTTACGCAGGTCCAGTGGGCCACCACCCAGAGCTGCAGGCCCACCCAGCATGAAGGAGGCGAAGCGCCTAGCTAGGAAGCCCCGAGTAGAGGTGGTAGTGCACACCCAGGGCCAGCAGACAAAAGGCCACCACGAGTGGGGAAAGCCATGGCTTCCCAGGCCCAACAGAGATGGGGGGAGGCATGCAAACCTGGGTGGGACTGGACAGCCATGGCGCCGATGGGGATCCAGCTTTCTCTGCACGAGGTGGCCTTTTGCTTGCTGGCCCTGGGCGTGCTCTACCACCTCTACTCAAGCTTCGTAGCTGGCCACTTTGCCTTCTTTGTGCTGGGCAGGCCTGCAGCTCCGGGCGGCCCGAGGTGTGGCCAAGGTGCGAGGGGAACAGGCTCCACACGCAGGCCAAGGGCAAGATCTGCAAGGGGGCTGAGGAGATGACCAGCAGCGACTTGCCCTCCAACTGCAAGCAAAAACAGATGGGACAGAGTAGGCGTGTCCGGCAGTCTGCATCACGTGCCCCCCTCCCCTACTCCGCCTGCTGCTGGAGGGCTGGCCCAGTATTCACAGTGGGATGCCGAGCACCAAAGTGCACTAGACAAGGGGCTGGCAGGCTGTGGCTGTTGACAGGACACTGTCGGCCCCATGTGCTTGCTGGCCACGTAATGGTTTAATATCTTCATAAAAGACGTAAATGAGGGGGGAACTTATCAAATTTGCAGATGATACTAACTTAGCAGGAATAGCCAATACCCTAGAGCAGGCATGTCAAACTGCTGGCCCGCGGGCCGGATGCGTCACACCGAAACCGCTCCCACCCCATTGCCGGCAATGGGGAAAAAGTTGTGATATGTCATGCGAGATCACATGATGTCACAAATTTGACATGCCTGCCCTAGAAGATAAGCTCAAGATCTAGATGGATCTCGACGGACTTGAACACTGGGCCCTATCTAACAAAATGAAATGGTTCTGAGATGACATCTGCCAGCTCCTTCAGAACTAATAAGGTCGTCCTCATTTGGTGACTGCTTGTAGCAACTGTTCATAGTTAGACTGTGATGAAAAATCTTCATAGGTCAGTAAAACAAAAAAAGTAAGCAAGATCATAAGCAGAGTTAGTTTCACTTAGTGACCACTTCCCCTAATGTGGTTGTCCCAATTGTGGTTGCTATACAAGACTAGCTGAAGTTCAATTTCTTGGCAATTGGTTTTTTTTCCACCTGGAGTTAAAAGTATCAGCTTGTTATTAGTAATATAAAAATAACTGGACAAAAGGAAAACCTTTGCCAATATATAAAGATGTATGCCATCAATCCTCACATAAAGAATTGTGATTTCATAGTTTTTTAATAATTTGTTCTAATACCCATTATTACTCTAAAACAGTAGTTTTCATTCTTTAAAATCTCACAGCATACTAAAATTATCAAGACACACCATCATTTTTTTCAGGATGACTTATTTTAAAGAAGTAGTATTAAGATTGTGTTTAACATTCAGTAACTAAAATTTTAATCATATTATTTAAAAAAAACGGTGGGAAATCTGTGGTGGTTCTTGCATGATGTTGCTTATTTGAGGGTGGATTGGTTGACAAG
>NW_015402762.1:10661-14261 GCF_001527695.2 Protobothrops mucrosquamatus
ATAATAATAATAATAATAATAATAATAATAAAAAAGTTGGAAGGGACCTTGGAGGTCATCTAGTCCAACCCCCTGCTCAGGCAGGAAACCCTATACCATTTTGGACAAATGGCTGTCCAGTCTCTTCTTAAAAACTTCCAGTGTTGGAGCATTCACTGCTTCTGGAGGCAGGTTGTTCCACTGGTTAATTGTTCTAACTGTCAGGAAGTTTCTCCTTAGTTCTAGGTTGCTTTTCTCTTTGGTTAGTTTCCACCCGTTGCTTCTTGTCCTGCCTTCAAGCGCCTTGGAAAATAGCTTGACTCCCTCTTCTTTGTGGCAGCCCCTGAGATATTGGAACACTGCTATCATGTCCCCCCTCGTCCTTCCCTTCGTTAAACTAGACATACCCAATTCCAGCAGCCTTTCCTTATATGCTTTAGCCTCCAGTCCCCTAATCATCTTTGTTGCTCTTCTCTGCACTCTTTCTAGAGTCTCGGCATCTTTTTTACATCGTGGTGACCAAAACTGGATGCAGTATTCCAAGTGTGGCCTTACCAAGGCATTGTAAAGTGGTATTAATACTTCACGTGATCTTGATTCTATCCCTCTGTTAATGCAGCCCACCACTGTGTTGGCTTTTTTGGCAGCTTCAGCACACTGCTGGCAAGTACTGCAAAGCTTTATTGGTTTAAAGAGAGGTGGAATAGTCTTTCCATTTTTTCTGTGTCGTTTTTCTGTCTTTGTGACATAATTTTTAGATATTCTATCTACTTAAGCTATAAGAAGCCTGCAGTAAATGTGCCCCTCCTCTAGCAGCCGTCCTCTAGGGCTGCTGCTAAACTACCTAGATAGACAGTTTAGAGGCTGATACTGAGCTATTCAAGCCCTGGCTTGAAATTCTATCTTACCCATAAACTGAAAGCAGACTTTCTTCAGCCTGCATTTCCATCAGGTCTAAATTTTTCAAAATCAGAACAAATAAGATACAGCTATTTGGCTTTTCTGAAGCATCACAGCTAGATTGAAACTGTCTGTTGTAACAACTCTGAAAACCAAGATGGATGATAGAAGATTTGAGAATACAAAATCCATAAGTGTTTTGGCAAGAGAGTGTAGTAGAAATAAGAGAAATAGGGCAAGCAAAGTTTAGAACAATAAAAGCAGAATTATTATTATTTTTTTGCTGCCATTTTGTTATCTTTAAAAGCTAGTAGACAACCTGGGCCTTGTTGGGTAATCCTTTCAGAGATACTTCCTTACCTAAACAGAAACAAAAAGACCACGAGTAGGCAAAAAAACCAATGGAAGCAGGACAGATTTCCAGATTTCCCTTTGTACCGTATTTCCCCAAGAATAAGACCCAGCCAGAAAATAAGCCCTAGCGTGATTTTTCAGGACACTTGTAATATAAGCCCTACCCCAAAAATAAGCCCCAGTTAAGATCGTCAGTCAGATGGACGCATTTAGTGCTGTATTTTCCCCAAAATAAGACCTAACAGGAAAATAAGCCCTAATGCATCTTTTGGAGCAAAAATTAATATAAGACCTGATCTTATTTTTGGAGATACATGGTATTTCCTTGTGGGAATCTGATAGGAAGCAGATTCCCTTCTCTTCTCTTCCATTCCAGCAGGCAGGTAAATGGCTCTGGAATGACCTACCCCCCGACCTACGTACAGTTGCGGACCTGCGCCTTTTTCGCCGAGCCCTGAAGGCCCATCTATTCCGTGCGGCTGGCCTGGCGTAGTTTGATTATGTTTTAGTGGGGGTTTTGTATGGGGTACTTTTAGAGCAGGCCTGTTATTTAATTTGATTTTAGAACAGAAACTTGTGTATATTTATCGTGGTTTTTATTATCGCCTTTCACCGCCCTGAGTCCCGTAAGAGAGATAGGGCGGTATATAAATTCAATAAATAATAATAATAATAATAATAATAATAATAATAATAATAATAATAATAATAATAATAATAATAATAATAATAATAATATAGGAAAGGGAACAAGAAAGTGCAAAACTGGCCAGGATTTTGTCACATGTTGAAAATGAAGATCAGGTAACTACAGGTGCAGTATCAACCATATCTTTTCCAAATTTAATTTCCTCAGGAGTCATGGGTCCCACGTTTTGGACTCATTTTAGAAGTTAGCCCATTTGAACTGCTTTGGTTCAAAAAATTTTGCCCTATGATGTACCATTTTGCCCAGTTAAAGATCATGACAACAGAAATTTATAGATAGGCTTAGGATAGCTTTAGATTACCCTGTCAACTTCTAGTCTGCTGTTTATATATGAAGGAATTGGTTAATTTGAATGTTTTGTTTGAGAACTGAGTGAATAATTTGGGAAGAACCATTTAATAATATTCACTTAGGTATTACTGCTCAGTAGAGCAAGATGGGATTTGGCAGACGAACCCTTTGAACCAAATCATCAGTGGCCTCCAATTAATCACAGAACTTTATAGCACTTAGACATATATACCTCTTCACAATGCTTTACAGAGTCAGCATATGCCCCCCAGCAATATGGGTCCTGATTTTACCAACCTTGGAAGGATGGAAATCTGAGTCAACCAGTTAGCCAGTGAAAATTGAACTGTGTACTAGTGAGATTTTGATTGGCAGCTGTCAACCCAATTTGTAGAAATGTAGAAGTATTGATTTGGTCAACCCAATTTATTTTGATTTGATTTAATTTAATTTAAATTAATTTGATCAATCCAAAACAAAGCTAGTTTAGTGTAGCGGTTAAGGTCCTGGCATAGAAACCAGGAGGTCTAGTCCTGCCTTAAACAGTCACTTCCTCTCAGCTTAACCCACCTCACCGGATTGTTGTTGTAAGATAAGTAGGAGGAAAGAGTATTATGTATTAGAACTGGAACTGCAGTTGTAAATCAGTGGAGTCATAACTTGAGTCACCACATGATTAAATCTGATTTTATGACCATTTTTATGATGACCATTAAGCAAAGCATGTGGTCGTTAAGCAAATCCAACTTCAATGAATAATCACAAATAGCAATTACATGATCACAGAACACTGCAACCATGGTTAATGCAAGCTGATTGCTAAGACCCTGGGTTGCGATCACATGACCATAGGGATGATGTCAGTAAAGATTGTAAGCAGTTATTCCAAGATGGTCATACGTTCAAACTATTGTTAAATGAACGGTTCTAGCTGAAGGTTATGTAATATCGCTGTCATTGATTAATCTGATTCTTATTTTTTCCTTTTATGTAGATAGAAACAATATTTGTCCTTCTCCAATGCTTAGCCTGATCTCTATGATTATTCAAAAATCACAAAAAGAGGGTTCTGAGATGACTCTCAGATGTAATTAATCTTGTGTAGACATTTAATCTTCTTCTCAGTGGCCATGTATTCCCTGAGAAATCATATTTCTCTAGCTTGTTAAATTAGCTGTCTAAAATCTACTGTGCACAAACAGCTGTCTTCCAATTTCTCTTTCTATAGTATCTTAAACCTTAAGATGTTGCCATGACTTCTTCTCAAAGTGACTTCTTCTCAAACTGCTTTTATTTTTTCAACCAGCTCTTCCCTATTGATTACAAACAGGACTAGGAAAATCTTGTCTCTTCTTTAGCTTTCTGGA
>NW_015402763.1:0-3600 GCF_001527695.2 Protobothrops mucrosquamatus
TTTTGTTTCCAAGAGTTTTCAAAAACTCTTTTGCTCCAGATTAAACTTTATTTCTTGAAGAGTTCAGGACCCTTCCACTCTCATATTCCCTCATAACCTTTCTGTGTTGATAATTGGATTTGGTCTTTTTAAAAAATTCTGTTCAATCGTGTTCAGTTCTCAGAGACGCCTGGACAAGTTTCTGCAGTTTCTTGGCAAGGTTTTTTTTTCCAGAAGTGGTTTGCCATTACCTTCTTTCTTGGGCTGTCTCACAATCAGGGTCATTCAGTTGACTCATGGTCTCCTGGTTTCTAACCTGATGCCTTAACCACTACATCAAACTGTCTCTTAGATTTGATCCTAAAATATGTTTAAAAATAAAATTGCAGATAATAATTGAAATAATACCAGTTGTTTGTGATTTCAGAGAAAACCACGTAATTTTTTGTTTTTAATGCTGTTCAAAAGGTAAAATTCAAGAGTTAAGACTTTTCTAAATACAAATCCAACAACAACAACAACAACAATGAATTCAACAACTTAGGCTTGAATTAAATTAATGTTTATACAGAAGAATATAGATATATTTCTGGGGCAAAAAAGGAGAGAGATTAACCCTCTTTAATTAAAACTAAGCTTTAGATGGTTTCACTGTTAATTGTATGGCAAATAATAAGAAGGTAATGTTTTTAGATTGCACTATTTCAAGGAATATCTCTCTCTCTCTCCCACTCCCTCTCTCTTTCTCTCTCTCTCTCTCTCTCTCTCTCTCTCTCTCTCTCTCTCTCTCTCTCTCTCTCTCTCTCTCTCTCTCTCTCAGAAGAAAGAAGAAAGAAGAAAGAAGGAGGAGGAGGAGAAGACCATTCCCAACATTCTGCTGCGAGTGATTTAATTCCAAAAGTAGATTCTAAGGAATATAAATAAGGAACCTTCCCATCCCAAGTCACTGTTCTAAGCCAAACTGAAAAGTTGACTCATTAGAAGACAAGATGAGAGATTTTGTTCTGCACATGAAAATTTTGTTTTCTTTGTCTCTTTTGAGAGAAGTGTGCATTGAATGCCACAGCTGGTGGGCTTATTTCCCAGTCAATTAAAATAAAATTTACACTCAGTGTTCTCCTGCAGCTCTCTTCATGCTGTTGTCAAACTCCCTGAGACTAAGTAAAATGCCAGTGACTTTCATCCTCAATGGACAAAAGACAATTGTTTTTTCATCATCCAGCACCTGTTGTCTAATAATATGATTCCCTCAAGGATCAATTTTACTTTTTCATGCCCATTTCATTTTCTACCATATGTTTAAACTGTGACCATATTCATGGTATCAGTCATCCCAGAAATACCCTGACACAGGGTATTGTTTAACAGAGTCTTTCTGAGATTAGATAATGCAGAGTGGAGAAGAGAATTGGCAGAATTAAGAAGGTTACGAGGTTCTGTGGGCAACATAGTCTTCAGTTATACAAATCTTAAAAATGAATAAATTTCATCTCTAAATCAATATCAAATGTATAAGTTTTCACTTGTAATTCTTTTATTTACCCATCCTTTTTTCACATCTCATATGAATGTGGGAATTGAGACTATTCAGTACATGTGAGAAATTAAGTCTGATTCATAAACTATGCAATTTTGAAAGCAAACTGTAAATTGGACATCGAGATGGATGATATATAAATTTAATAAATAAATAGTTGATCTTGCTCCCCCTATGGGATCCCCATTAACTTCCTCATTGACTTTCTGGGGAGGCAACAGGGAAGATTGCAAGTGACAATCACACAATTGTGGGATGCTTGGCAATTGGTCATCAGTGAAAACAGGTTGCCAAGCATCCAGATCACAATCATGTGACTATGTGTGTGTATGTGTGTTATGTTTTGCTACAGTCAGAAGTGCTTTACAGGCCTTCATAATTTTGAATGGCTGTTAACCATTAAACAAGGGTTACCTATACACTTTTAATACCTCTTTTTAGTTAGCTCCTTTCAGTCACTTACAAAATCTGCATATTGTAAAATTGTTCATATACTATTTTTTCTCACAAGTTCTATACTTGTGAAACGATAGCTTCCCAGTTGGTAGTTTTACTGTTGCTCCTAAACTGAAAAACAGCCACAGGAGACTGCTTCTCAAAAAATAATAGGAAGTGGATAATATTTAACTCTTTCCCTTCCAATTATTTAATAGCTTTAAGTCATGTTTTCCCTTAAAATATTTTTCCTTAAAAGGTAGAGGATGGGAAAAAACTGTATGTTATTTGTTACAGTGACATAGGTGGGCAAAAGCAACATAGGACAGACAACTCTGAGTATACACACACAAACACACACACAAAGGAAAAGAGGGGGGGAAGAACAGTTCTTTCCACTACACTCTTTCTGCTTCTAAACTCATTTGTAATTGCAAGCTACTTAGTTTGTTCATTATTTTTAAGCAACATAATTTGTAGATTCTTAACTTGTGAAGTATCTACTTTAGCCTTAGCTTCTGAACATCTCCTTGATTTAAAGTAGAATCAGGCAATCTTTTTTCATTTAAAACAAAATAAAAATGAAAGATAGCTGAAGGTCAAAATTACTGAGGTAATAATTTCATGAACTCATAGATTTGAAAGGGATTTCAGAAGTGGTCTAATGCAGGGGTCCCCAGCCCCTGGTCCATGGACTGGCACTGGACCACCGCATGCCAGAAACTGGCCCACGCAAAGAAGCAAAGCGCCATCCACTGGATGCAGGCAGCACACAAAACCACACTCCCTCGGGTCCACAGACAAACCTCTCTCCACAGAAATGGTCCCTTGTGCCCCAAAGGTTGGGAGGACGCTGATCTAATGGAACCCTTTGTATGGGTGTAGAATGTAAGACTTTTTGACAGTATCTAAACCAGCAATGGTATTTTGTAAAGCAAATTTACCAGAATTTTCTCTAACGTATGGGATGGGATTATAAAACTTCCAATAGATGGACTATTTTCAGTTTAGAATCAAGATGTCCTTATTTACCGTACATTAGGCAAGACAAGGTTTCTTTGTTTTTCTATTATTTATTTATTTTGGTGATGGAGCATTATTTTATTTCTTACTATTGGTGAGGAAGCAGAAGTTTACAGCTAGTTGTTCACATTATAGTTTCTTGAATTAAATCAGTTTGGAAAGTAACTCTTCCTCAGGAATTGCTGAAGTGGCAGATTACAACAAAACCAGAGTGGATTTTTAGAAGGAGGGCAGGCTTGTTTGGGAATTGTTCATTTAGTGTCTACTTAAGTAAACCTACATTCTGTTGGGTTGCTTTTTCACTTCCAAACAGGGTGCAAAATCACACCTCATTTTCTTAGATAGTTATCATTCAAGATTGGTAACACAATTTCAGAGAACTCTGAGGGCATCACAAAAACTGCATATAACCCCAATCACATGTTTGTTTATTTATTTTATTTATTAAATTTATATACCGCCCTATCTCCCTTGCGGGACTCAGGGCGGTGAACAGGCGATACTAAAAACCACGATAATAAATAAATAGTTTGTTTTAAAATCGAATTAAATAACAGGCCTGTTCTAAAAACACACCCGTAAAAAACCCCCCACTGAAACATAATCAAACTACGCCAGGCCGGCCG
>NW_015402764.1:0-3599 GCF_001527695.2 Protobothrops mucrosquamatus
AAAGCTATCTTCTACAGGATGATATATCTGAAGATGCAGAAGACTATAGTAAGGTTCACCTTATGGTGGAAAGAATTGGGTCTTGCCTGCAATAGATCAAAATTAAGTGCTTCAGATCTGAACTCCAAAATAAATCTCTTCTTTGCCTTTATACATTAAGAAGATAACAGAATAACAGAAATGGAAGTATTGCAGACACGCTTTTAATTCTTTCAGATCACAGCACCGTTTCTAAACCACCAAGGTCTCCCAACGTCTGCAACTTAATATTTCCTTTTCTCTCCCAAAACCAGGGCCATGAATAGTGTTGGGCCTCCCATCCTAAAATGAATTAAGCTACTGGCTACATTCAAGGGAACAGGCCTGTACACACAAGCCTCTCTCAAAGAGTAATGACAATAGGGAAGCTTAGAACATGATCTGAAGATAGCGTCTATACAAGGACATATTCCTGGTCTGAAATCTACATGAATCTTCCATGTAGCAGAACTCTCCATGACCACTAGATGGCAGCAAAGACAGAGATGTCTAACAATACCTCACTGCTGCCATCTAGTGGTCAGCTCAGCCCACACACCCACTGAAGCTGGCTCTTCTTTGCTAAGCTTCCACCCAAGTCTTTCATCTCCACCTAGACACACAATCCTAGACAAATCCCTACATTCTTTATGGGCATGCACTAGCCTCACAATAAACATCAACCAGGTTTGATTTTTAAAGAAGAGAATGCTCCAACAGGCTCTGCTGTCCTTCACTATACCGATACCATAGCCCAGGCCCTCGAAATCACCCAGTGATTGCATTACCTATTTGAGCAAAGCAATTTCTGCAAAATCCAGGAATACGCTGGGTTTGCAATTGACATTCAGCCCTATCCTGCAACTCAAAAAGCAAGTTGAAGTGGACTTTAGATTTGATCCGCTTTAAATAACAGCACCAGAAGATTAGCTTTCAGATTCTTTTCCCCCCTTTAAAGACACTGAACTATTTCTTGTAACCATCAAGCCATCTGTACGATGATTCATTCCAAGCATATTTTAACCAGAGCGCAGAAACAAAAAGTACTTAGTGCTAATTTCTTTTGTTGTTGTTTTTTTAATTGGAGATCTTGTCTCCCCTAAAACCACGTGCTCTGCTTAGCAAGATTTAGGTTCTACGGCTCCCAGACAGACAAAATAAGACAGTGTCTCGAAAATTTTTCCAAGGGTGCTTCAACAGACGGATGCCAAGCTGTCCGCCCTCTCAAACATTCCCTCTGTTTTTAAACCTCTCTGGATTATCCTACTCCAAGAAGAGGGAAAGAGGGATGTTAAGTAATAAATTGCTCAGGGCTGCTTTTAAAATGCAACTTTTCACTGCAGCAAGATAAGAATCAGATTCTTTGCTCCCACCGAAAATCCACATTTTCCTTCCTATTAATACCCTGGCTTTAAGGAGCCAGAAGTCAGGAAATTCCCACTGGAAAAAGAAATGCTACATATTTCTGGGTAAAAATAACAGAATAAGGGAGTTGGAAGGGACCTTGGAGGTCTTCTATTCCAACCCCCTGCTCAGGCAGGAAACCCTACACCATTTCAGACAAATGGTTGTCCAATCTCTTCTTAAAAACTTCCAGTGATGGAGCATTCACAATTTCTGGAGGCAAGTCGTTCCACTGATTAATTGTTCTAACTATCAGGAAGTTTCTCTTTAGTTCTAGGTTGCTTCTCTCTTTGTTCAGTTTACATCCATTGCTTCTTGTCTTGCCTTCTGGTGCTTTGGAGAATGGGTTGACCCCCTCTTCTTTGTGGCAGTCCCTCAAATATTGGAAGACTGCTATCATGTAATCCCGAGTCCTCCTCTTCATTAAACTAGACATACCCAATTCCTGCAACCGTTCTTCATATGTTTTAGCCTTCAGTTCCCTAAATCCGATCTTAGTCTTTTCTTGGATGTTCCTTGCCAAAATTTTCTTTCTTTCATATCACAAAAGCATCAACACTTCCTTCTGTGTTTCAGGTTTAAATTGCAGATAAACATCCTTCTTCAGAATTAGGCCATTGATACAGAACTTTTTTTCGTTGGAGTAGACATCAACCGTATTTTTATGCCTTCCCCCCCCCCCCAAAGATATACAAACGTCAAAATCTTACAGGATTTCCAAAATTCCTTCCTGAGGTAATTGTGTTCTTGTGTCCTTGCTTTAAATCTCACGAACCCACTAAAATCTGGAGAGATTTCAGTAACTCTTAACATTAAAAATATTATTTAATTTGGGGGCTCTACAAACTTCATATCTCAAAGGCTATAATTGTCTTGTGGCCGATTCCTCATCCGGTTCTTTACCAAAGCCAGAACTTTAAAAAAAATACAGAGATATTTGACTAGAATCTAAGAATCTACTGTAAAAGACAGTATTTTTTTCTCACCTGAAACTGTATTCCTTAACATACTGCCATTTTGTTTGATTTTTCACTATTATATGCAACGTGTGGGTGAGATTGAGCAATTAGAGAAGAGCTTCACCGAATATGGAGAAATGAGAATTCAGAAAGATAAGTAGAGTTCAGTTCACATACTAATTTAACAATGTGAAATCAGGAAAACTGCTTTTCCTTTCATCTCAGCTCTTCACCTTATGCCATCGCAGAGAAAAAGGTGCTTAGTTATTATGATTATATGCTGCTGCCTCCTGATCAGAAGAGTAGAGAACGGAATATCTTTTGTCAAAAAATACTAAACAAGAAGTGGCTATCAGAGGTGTGGAAGAGATGCCATCTCAAAATGCTTCTGCTATAGGATACTTAGCAGTGTAGAGGACAAGTAGTCCCACTCAGCAATTACAACAATTAGGACTGGTAACTCCGGCACTAAGCAACACAGTTGCTAAATGAAACATTGTTGATGCTCGTGATGGACTTGTGACATCAGTTCTGGCTTGGTCATTAAGCAAGTCATTACAGTCGTTAAGAGAGACAACATGTGACCATGATTGCAGTATTAATGCTGTCTTCGCCATTGACTCTGCTTTGTCAGAAGTCAGCCGTGAAACACGCAAATGGTGATGATGTGAACACAAGATGCCACAACTGTCATAAATAGAAGGACTGGTCGTAAAGTTAATTTTTCGATGCTGAGCCTTTGGAATTATTTAAAAAAAAACCCACAAGCACAAAGCCAAAAGTCATGGAATTCAGGTTTGGAGGTTGTTTATCCTTCCACCTCTGTCATTCAAGGCTTATGCCAAATATTTGGCATAAAAATTAGGAGCAAGAAACGTAAGGTAAGGTAAGGCCATACTTGGAATACTGCATCCAGTTTTGGTCACCATGATATAAAAAAGATGTTGAGACTCTAGAAAGAGTGCAGAGAAGAGCAACAAAGATGATTAAGGGACTGGAGGCTAAAACATATAAGGAATGGTTGCTGGAATTGGGTATGTCTAGTTTAACGAAGAGAAGGACGAGGGGGGACATGATAGCAGTGTTCCAATATCTCAGGGGCTGCCACAAAGAAGAGGGAGTCAAGCTATTTTCCAAAGCGCCTGAAGGCAGGACAAGAAGCAACGGATGGAAACTAATCAAGGAGAGAAGCAACCTAGAACTAAGGAGAAACTTCCT
>NW_015402765.1:0-3598 GCF_001527695.2 Protobothrops mucrosquamatus
CGGTCCATGGCAGGCCAGCAACCGGTCTGCACAAACAAGCAAAGCCCCATCTGTGGGATGCAAGCAGCACACAAAACCACACACTCTCTGGTCCACGGAAGAACCTTTCTCCACAGAACCAGTCCCTGGTGCCCAAAAGGTTGGGGACCTCTGCCTTACATGATAAACCAAATGCTTGGTTATATGTATTTGTTTTTTTTAAATAAGAATGTTGAGTCCTTCTTAGGTGCTTAGCACAGTTTTACAGAGGACCATCAGAAAGGCACCTCTTCCAGGCCAAATGTTCCTTCTATTTGTCCCAGATTGTCTCAAATGAGACAATCAAAAAGACCATAAAACAGGAAACAGAAAGATCAAAGCACCTCCTAGCCAGCAATCAACACCCAGATAAGCAGAGATTAACACCAAGATTAATACTGGATCAACAACCAAGCAGTAAACAATTTCCCAATTAAGGAACCACCAACTCATACAAACAATCAGTCAACAACAGCCTAATCAAGGAACTAACAACAACATGCCCACCAACACTGACAGGGCAAGCCATAGTAAATAAACAGAGGGTAAACCCCAATCCCTTCTAGCACTGATGATATTACCTAGTTGGGTAATGAAGGTCTGCAAGAAAACAACCAAGCTCAGTGAGCACCAAGGACCCCACTCCTTCCTATTTTCTCTCCTGTTTTAACAAACTTTAATTAACGTGATTTCAAAATAAGAGAGCTTTCAATTGTCCTCCAATGATGTCCAGGTCCTGTAACATTCATTTAGCCACCTACATACTGCAATCTCAGCTGCTTCTTGCACCACTTTCTGTTGCTTTTTGACTTCTGAATATGGAAATGAAAGCTCTCTTTTGCAAAATTAATTTCTTATTCTTACTGTTTTGCCTCTTGGCATAAGGAAGAGGAGGGAGGTACATGTGGAGAGGAATTTATTTCACGAATAAAGGCGAATATATGTGTCCCAGGATAATGTTGCAGGATCCAATTGGGGTCGATTACTGGGGCTTAGTCTTCCGAGCTTTCGGACCCATTCTGGAGCCCATCCTCAGGGAATTTATCTCTAGCCAGAAGAGAGAGAAAGTCAGTCCTGGTGACTGACCCAGATTGGATCCTGCAGGAATTTATTTATTCAGAAGACAGCTCATTTCTTTTGATTCACTCCCAGTGGAAAGGTTGACGGGTTTGCTGATCTGAACAATCCAACATTTGTGAGTAATCCTTCCTTTCCACCACACTGTTTTATTAGCTGCTGTGGTTTAGATTCCCTTTTCTTTCTTTTTTTAAAGTTAGTCTTTACTGTATATAAGCAAGTGATATATGATAATGTTCCAAAAGCCCCCCGGGGCATTGTTCTCTACCAGTTTCCATTCAACTGATGAAAGAGAATTAAATTCTGAAATGTCTCTCAGCGCAGAAGAAAAAACCCAGTGAAATTCTCGCAGGTAGAATGTAAGTTAGTGATACAATAGTCAAAAGATACTTTTGGGGGAATGTGATAACCAGTGTGAATGTTCTGTCTTCAGTCGTTTGCAGGTCTGAGGCCTCCCTAGCTTCCCACATTTAATTAAATCCCCCCAAATAGACCTAATTAGGGTGTTCCTTCCATCAGCTTTTCCTGATGGGAAATCTGAGCTTCAAAGTCGTTTTCAGCTCTAGAAATATCATAGCACGCTGAGTAATGGAATTACAGATGGCATAGAACCATAAAGTTAGAGAGGGCCAGTCCGAGCATGGACCTCAACATAGTATTGGAATCATGATTAAAATATCTCAGCAAGTAGCTCTCTGAACACATCTAATGAAAAGTCTACACCACCCTATTAATCATTGGTCCCACTATTTAACTGTTCTTACTCTTAGGACTGTCCATGGGGTGATCAAACCGGTCAGTCCTAGAGGAGATCAATCCTGACTGCTCTTTAGAAAGCCAGATCCTGAAGTTGAAACTCAAGTACTTTGGCCACCTAATGAGAAGGAAGGACTCACTGGAGAAGAGCCTGATGCTGGGAAAGATGGAGGGCAAGAGAAGAAGGGGACGACAGACAATGAGGTGGCTGGATGGAGTCACTGAAGCAGTAGGCATGAGCTTAAATGGACTCCAGAAGATTGTAGAGGACAGGAAGGCCTGGAGGAATGTTGTCCATGTGGTCGCGATGGGTCGGACATGACTTTGCAACTAACAACAACACTCTTAGGACATTTCCTAAGTCTTAGAACAGGGGTTCCCAACCTTTATGGTTTTGTAGACAGGTGGAGGTGATGATGGCTTTGATCATTTCAGCGGGGTGGGGGGAATGGTTTCATGCATGTAACTTGAATCTCAGGCATGAGCAAATGAAGCTTTGCACGCTTGCCCATTGCTTTGGTGGCCTGTTTCCCAACTGGCCACAGCCAGGTTGTAGGTCATGACCCAGGGGTAGAGACTCTTGTCTTAGAACATTCAACCCCTCATATTACACTTAAATGGGAAACATAACATACTGTTTGCCCTAGCGTCATAGTCTTATTAGGTGCACCCTTAAAAAACAAGAAGACTCCTTTTTTGGTCGAACTCCAAGAATGCAAGTTTTGAGAAGCAAAATTCTAAGACAGAAATTCCATCTCTTCCAACACAACAATAGCAGCTTTAGGACTGTGTTGTCTATGATGAATTAGGAAACCTTGACTGGTTAGGTGGATTGTAGGTGAAAACACCTTTGCCTAGTTCCTGAACCCTTGGGCCATTTTGTTGCAAATATTAATTTTGTTCGGTCTTCTCAGCCAATTTGCCTTACTAGAAGAAGTCTTTAAGAGGGAAAAGGAGCATAATACTCTCTCAAGCCCTAATTAAGATTCCTTCCCTTGTCCCCCCCACCCCACTACGTTTCAAAGTCACTTGGCAAGTTTCTGATGAAGCTCTTTCTCTGCTTTATTTTGCTTCACTAACTGTAGACTTTTATTGGTGATCCCAGCTGGATAGTTCTTTCATGTCTTCAGACAGCAACAGTCATTCCCCCAAATTGTGCAAGAAAACCTTTCATTCCAGAAATTCAAAATACTAGCCAGAGGAAACTAATTAGAAACCCAAGACCTCCTTCTCAATGCCTGGACATGTATAGATTCCAAAACTTTAGATTTTTATTTTTTTAAAAAAAAATAAGAATTCTGCCCTCCCTCGGCAAGGTTTGGGTTCAGGATGCTTTAGAATTTTGCTTGTCTGCCTGCCTGCCTGCCTGCCTGCTCACCCACCCGCCTGCCCACCTACCCTCTTGCTTTCTTGCCTGCCCGCCTGTCTGCATGAAAATAAGAGAAATGGGAAATAGAATGAAGAGAAGGACGAGGGGGGACATGATAGCAGTGTTCCAGTATCTCAGGGGCTGCCCCAAAGAAGAGGGAGTCAAGCTATTCTCCAAAGCGCCTGAAGGCAGGACAAGAAGCAATGGGTGGAAACTAATCAAGGAGAGAAGCAACCTAGAACTAAGGAGAAACTTCCTGACAGTGAGAACAATTAACCAGTGGAACAACCTGCCTCCAGAAGCGGTGAATGCTCCAACACTGGAGGTTTTTAAGAAGAGACTGGACAGCCATTTGTCCGAAATGGTATAGGGTTTCCT
>NW_015402766.1:0-3598 GCF_001527695.2 Protobothrops mucrosquamatus
CACGGCCGACAGATGGTCTTCCAATGTCAGCCGTGGATCCAGGAGGACTCCCAAGTTGCGGGCCTTCTCTGAGGGGGCCAAAATTTCGCCCCCTATAGTCAGCGATGGAGTCAGCTGACTATGCCGAGGCGCCGGCAGCCACAGCCACTCAGTCTTGGAAGGGTTGAGCCTGAGTCTGTTCCTCCCCATCCAGACCCGTTTCACAGGTTCTTCACTAATCTAAACAATATTCTGCCTGTGGGAACCAAGGTCATCTTTTACTCCAAGGGCTAGAGACAGGGCCAGTGGTGGGATTCAGCCGGTTCGCACCACTTCAGCAGAACCGGTAGCTAATTTTTTGTTGCCCAGGCCCAGAATGAACTTCCGGAAATGGCATCCACACAGAGAACTGGTTGTTCACATATTTGAATTCCATCACTGGACAGGGCGTTGTGTTAGAAAGCCCACCAAACACTTCTATTGGAAAACATAGTAAATTGCATATTTTGAGGGTTTGACATTATATTTTGTAATTGGGTAGTTTTTAATGGGAAATTCAGACTTGGTTTCACTTTTGACCATGCCGATACTTTGTAACCAATAAACATGTTCTTTGAGGAAGTTACAAGCCTCAGAATTCTGCTTTATTCATCTCTGTCTATCGGAACCATGACATTGGTTGATGCAATGAGTTGGATATGCAAATTAATTCATCCAAAACCAAGTCAATGGCATTTGACAGGAAAATGGAGTGCACAATTTCAAAGGTATCCATAAATGGCTAACAACTTGAGCAAATGGAAATATGTGTATTTTTTTGGCAAAATGGTTTACTAAAGAAGTGGAAATTATTTTAAAAAATCTAGAAAGCTTCATTTTTCATCTCCATACACAGTGCATGTTTCCTCAAAAGAAATAAATTGAAATCAAATAAGGTTCAGATGGCCATTACCTATTGGGTGGAACAATAAAATAAAAAGTTGAATCCAGACTATGTACTTAGCATAGTCTGAATGTGATAAAAATGATCTACAATGAAGGAGTGATGCATGTGTTTATCTCCATTTGAATTAATGGAATTAAAAGTGGTAGTTAATGATTTGTTCCTTATTTCAGTGACTGAAATTTCTGCATGGCTGATCTTACCTGAATTCACTCTTTTAAATCCAGTGGGAAAAAAATCACCAGACCCGAAAGACAGAATTTCAACTTGAAGGGAGCAAAGACTTACATCAATTAATAATGCTATTTGTTTGTTTATATTTGCCAAAAAGTGTGGAATGGTAACATTTTCATTTGAATCATATTTTGATATCTATCTACTTACTGGTGGTCTTAAACATTCTTGTACTACAGGGTTAAAAATTCTTCACAAAATAATAAGCCTATAATATAAAATTGTTTATAAATGGTTGCTAAAACCTTAATAAGATGTTCAACAATATAGGAAGGCTCAGAAAATACACCTAAAATGTTTGGTACTTGAATCATTTTGGCTTCTTTTAGCAACCTATACCACATTTAATTTACTAGGGCAAAACTTATTGGTTGTTTATTAGAAAGATATTGTTTATTAGAAATATGTTTATTAGAAGATACTCCAAATCTTCTTTTATTTTGATTCCTTTTAATCCTCCTCCTAAGGACTGGAAGAAATCCTTTCAAGGCAGTGAAAAGAAACCTAGGGGGGAAAAAAACCCTACATGCTTCAACCAAGCTGAAACATTTGAGATGTCCCCTTGGACCTTTGTTTTGATGATGCAAGCAGGATTCATAGTGTACATGTCACACCTAAGAGCACAGAAAAATGCAAGGGTAGAACTCTTCAGCTCAACGAATGAAAAAGTTTCCATGACCTACTTACTAAATATAGCTCTGCTACTTTGTCTGTAACCTTCTTTGCTTCCAGATTCCACATATTGAAAAATATTGGGACCAACTTATTTTCCATTATATGGAGAAGGAAGGAAGGAAGGAAGGAAGGAAGGAAGGAAGGAAGGAAGGAAGGAAGGAAGGAAGGAAGGAAGGAAGGATGGATTTTTTTTATTAATTGACATAGTCAATTTTTGTGATTATGGGAAAAGCTTTTTGAAAACTGAATGCCAATATATTGTGCTTAATTGGATTAGGAATTAAGTCAGGTCCATTAGAAGAAACAAATTTTATTGAAGCAGCTTTTCAGGAGGAATCATTGGTGCTTTAAGGAGGCATTGAGGAGAAATTAGGTTTACTGACCTTATCAGAAACCTACATCATATAATGGCAGATTATATTATTATAATGGCAGTAGCATGGAGGACGTACTCGTACAAAATTAACCTAATAAAGATGGATCATCTACTGATGATTTCACAGGTCAGCAACCAGGGAATCACTATCATAATTAAAGGAGCCTTTTGCCTTGCAGAAGTCTTGTGATTCATATATCGTACAATATTATATGCTAATTCCAAGGAGAACTTCCTTCCTTCCTTTCTCTCACTCTCTTGCTCTCTCTCTCTCTCTCTTTCATATCTTTACTGCCCTTTATCTCATGTAAATTAAATAGTTCTAAGATGGCAGCGCCTGGATCGGCGGCGGCTACATTGGCTCTCAAAGGTGAAAAGTTTTTGGAGGGATATAAGGGTTATAGGCCACATGATCGGGAAGGTTTTAATGTGTTTTAACAATGTGGTGGGACTAAGGCAGGGGTAAGCAACCTTGGCTCTTTTATGACTCGTGGACTTCAACTCCCAGAATTCCTGAGTCAGCTGGCTCAGGAATTCTGGGAGTTGAAGTCCACGAGTCATAAAAGAGCCAAGGTTGCCTATCCCTGGACTAAGGTAACATATGACTGACAATCTTTTCTGGTATGGTGAATTTTTAGCTGTTTCAGAACTGTTGGTGAGACCATTAAAAGTCATTTGTGCTGTTTGAAAGTGTTCTGCCAGTAGCAAGATCTGACTTCTGGCACAGCAATGGATTCTATTGCGAATCAGGGCTGTTTCCAAAGGAGGCAGAGGAGGAGAGGTCCCGGGGCTTATGGAGCAAAGGAACTGGATGAGGCTGTCGGCAGGCCCAGAGGATGGGAGAGAGGCTTTTGGAGGAGTTGGAGGAGGTGGCAGTGTGTGCTTCCGGGGCACAAAAAGGAGCAAGGCCCCTTTAAGGGAAAGGTGGAAGACAGGATCAGAAAAAGGAAAGGAGGGGAGGAGGTTGTCGTGCAGGAATACAAGCTAATTTAAGGGCTAATCCACATGGAGCTCCATTTCCATCTGTCCTGTTTGCCATCGTTCGCTCCTTAGACACTAAAATGGACGTTCTGACACTTGAGCTGGCCACAAACAAGGGGTGTATCAGAGGTGGTGACCCTCTGAGAGCTGTATGCAACGAAATTTCATTTTTATGTATGCTAATTTGTGTACATTCAAAATGACAACAAAGTTAGAAGAAGAAGAAGAAGAAGAAGAAGAAGAAGAAGAAGAAGAAGAAGAAGAAGAAGAAGAAGAAGAAGAAGAAGAAGAAGAAGAAGAAGAAGAAGAAGAAGAAGAAGAAGAAGAAGAAGAAGAAGAAGAAGAAGAAGAAGAAGAAGAAGAAGAAGAAGAAGAAGAAGAAGAAGAAGAAGAAGAAGAAGAAGAAGAAG
>NW_015402767.1:0-3598 GCF_001527695.2 Protobothrops mucrosquamatus
TGAGCTAAGATGGAAAAAAAATGTCATGTTAGCAAGGATATTCAGGACCACTTTGAATAAATTAGCAAATCTTTGGTCTTTCTTTTAATTTATTTTTTTATTAAACTTATTTGCTGCCCATCTTGTGTCAAAAGGACTCTGTTTCTTTTGTTTCTTTTTTAAGTTTAACTGTAAAATTTCATGAAGTACAAATATTTTATTCTATTTGAAGTAGCACGGAGATTTGTATACCAGGAACCACCTTCTTTTAGATTACGGCTTTTTAATAAATTATTTTTACATCCTAAATTCTAGTCTATATAAAGTTTTGCTTACATTTGTGAATAAGTTATGATTAATGATTCATTTTCAGCTAATATAAAGCTAAAAGTAACTTACATTTCCATTTTAAATTTGTTATAATTGAACAGATTTCTTAATTAAAAATATATTAATGGTAGTATTCCATGACAGATTATTTTTTGTCTTGAAAGGATAGCAATTGAGAAAACTACTAACATATACATAAATTCAAGTCTCCATAGCATATTTATTTTTTATTATTATTTTAAGTCCATTAAAAAAACGGACAGAGTAGAACAGTGCCAAAATCTTATGCACAAAATCTTATTCTGTTTCATTTAAGTTCCATTGGGAATCAAAAGCCACATGGATAAATAAAGAAAGACACTAGGGGTAGAAGCTGGTACCAGAAATTCTCCACATTTCTCTTGTTTTCCTTTTTATACAATGAAAATGATACCTTCTGGCTTATAGGTGGCATGATGTCAGCATAATCTTTGATGTCAACATAAATGTCACTCAGATTTCTTCCTCACCCCTGGGCAATAACCATGACATGAAATATCAGCATTTATGTACTGCCACTCATTTCTGCTATACCTAAGCATTGGACATCACAAGTTGGAATTTAGATAACCAGAAGCCACATCATTTAATGCAAGTCCCATTACTGAAGAATGAAAATCAGAGATAGGAATAGCATAATTAAGATGGTGGTACTAATGAATTAGATCTTTGCAACTGGAGCTTCAACATTGCTTGCAGGCTTTCATACCTACTACAATAAGTACCAGAAAACAATTTAGAACATAAGCAGTGCTCCTCTAGCCCAGCAGTCTGTTCTTATAGAGAACAATTAACTACCCAAGGAAGCCTACTAGCCATCTCTTAGCAGATAGCCTTCAGAGGTACAGTACAGGTCTATCAGTCATTCATCCCCATATCTTCTATGAGTTGGTCCAACCATTTTCCTTTTCCAAAACCAGGTGGGGTCTTTTCATTGGAGTGAATTCCAAAGTTGAATTATGGATTTTGATGGGCAGGCATGTAATTCAGAAAGCCCAGAAAGCTTTCGTGACAGTTACAAAGATACTTTCCATATTATCTCTATAAACCTTAATAAAGGCCTTGTAATTTAATATGATCTATACAAACTGAAAATACTACATTTTTTATATAAATTAGAAATTGTTTTCAGAAATGCGACCCCAGATTAATGTTTTACATGGTTTAGAGATGAAAGTACAGTAATTCAGACTTCTAAACTTCTTGCTGAGAGCAGCACAAATTATATCCTTTATATATACAGTACTGTCCTAGCCAAGTATTTCAGTGAACATATTACTTTTGCTGCCAGTCTACATCTCCAAAAAAAGAAAAGGAGGAGCAATGTATCTCTAATGGTCTGTGATTGCTTGATGGATGACAAGTCATGGAAGCCTATAGGAACAGATGGTGCTGCTTTTGCTTAAGCTTTTCTTAACAATTTGCAACTCAGCTTACTTTTGAGCAATTACTATGTTGTATTATTCAGCTAATTTGCTATCTTAAAAATCAAATGCATTATTCTTTTCTGTCAAGCAAACATGAGTCAGTATGAGCAATTCAGCAAGTGACATATGCCATGTTCAGAGAAGTGAAACATGAGCTGAACTCTTATAGTACCCAACTGTCTCTAGCAGTCACACAGCTGTTTTATTTTATAGCTAATAATCAGATTTAGAGGTCATTATACTTAATTAGTTAATTATAGAAATATCTTGGAAGCTGAAAGAAGATTATAAATCATATATTCTGTATACCTTTATGAGAGCTTTTATTTCCTCATAATTTCTCAAATGCTCAGTACCTTCCTTTTTTTCCAAATATCAATAACTGCAGTTTTTTCTTACTAGTTTGTGATGCCCACGATGTACAATATGAATATAAGATATCTGTCTTCTTGCATAGATAACATTAATATGTTGAAGATAATGCACTTGGTAAGAAATACAGTATTTCTTCCATTCCAAATGACCCACTTGAATAAGCTCTCCTAAATTTAGGAATATTTATTTGAAAGTCTTATACATAAAATTATACAGTACAACTCTCCAAATCATGAACATTAGCTTTTGCTACTGTTTTATCTACTACAAAGTTTTTGTTGCTCTTCATCAGGTGAATATTTTCACTTTATTCAAGCTTCACTTCCTTGGATATTATTCATATTTTTTTAATGTAAATGTATGATACTTAGAATGACTACAGATTTTTCCTTGACTGCTTATCTCTCCAAAAAAAATTAATTTGCCTGATTAGGAAGAATGACTGTTCTGCTAAAACAATCTGCATTCTGTGATGCAGAGCCTTCATGGACAAATTGTGTATATGAAAGTGCCAAAGTTTTATATTTTGATTTGCTGTTCCAGCGTATTTTTACTAGGGAGTTCAGAATAATGCTCAAAATGACCACTGGCAATTTTAAATTATCATTATTATAAAAACAAAAATTCCTTCCTAGACACTGAGTTCTTCTCAAGAACCTAGGATGTCATAATATATGGTAGTATACATCTGTATCCAATCAGGTGGCCTTTTGTAATTGGCAGGTATAAATTTTATAATCTAAGATTTTTTGGGGTTAATCTGATCACCACCCAATAACCACTGGGATAACCTCCTGTATATGCTGTAATCTTTCAGTTTTGATATTCAGTCATGATACTTTGTGATCTCTTTATTGTCTACTATTGCCTGGTATTGCAACATTTATTATCCACACTTTCTTCTTTTCAACCACAATTAAATCTAGGCTGCTATGAGCCAAGAGTTTATTATTACCACATATGGTGCCAGTTGAAGCTTCCAAGTGGTCTTCATGTAAAAAAAGCAATGGAATAGTCAAGCTACAAGTCTTGATAATAATGAAGACAAAGATCATGTAGTTTTTTTAAAAAAAGCCTAAGTGTTACCTTAGAATAGCAATTAACTCAGTATTGACAAAAAAAATTAATATTTCTTTCTATTAGCAACTGAGGAATGTAAAAAAAATGCTGTTATTAAAGGACTAAAATACAACAGGTGCACTTTTTTGCACCTGTTGAAAGTGCAATGACCACATAAAATGTACTGATAAATAACAAACCACAGATCAGATATATATATATATATATATATATATATTGGTAATTAAACTAAATATATGATCCCTGGGTGCATCCATGCCAAACAAATAAAATAAAACGAACACCAGGGTAAAATAATCAAACTCTAGGAGTTTAATGTTACAGTACCAAATGCCAAGCTTTCGTCAGCGTTCTGCTGACATCATCAG
>NW_015402768.1:0-3597 GCF_001527695.2 Protobothrops mucrosquamatus
AGAAAGAAAGAAAGAAAGAAAGAAAGAAAGAAAGAAAGGGAGGGAGGGAGGGAGGGAGGAAGGAAGGAAAGAAAAGGAAAGGAAAGGAAAGGAAAGGAAAGGAAAAGAAAGAAAGAAAGAAAGAAAGAAAGAAAGAAAGAAAGAAAGAAAGAAAGGAGGGAGGGAGGGAGGAAGGAAAGAGAAAGAAAGAAAGAGAAAGAAAGAAAGGAAAAAAAGAAAAAAGGGAGGGAGGGAGCAAGGAAGGAAGGAAGGAGAAAGAAAGAAAGAAAGAAAGAAAGAAAGAAAGAAAGAAAGAAAGAAAGAAAGAAAGAAAGATATTTAATGTTATTCAGCATGTAAAACAGGCTACATATATTTCTTTATTCAAAGATAGATCTATCACTGACCAGCCCATTCAAATCTACAATCTACAATCATTTGGGTCTTTGTTTATCTATCTATCTATCTATCTCACCAAAGTTGGCTGTAGGCAGCATCATGTACCTAAACATAGTATGAGCCCACCCAGGTTAGCCTCTGTCTTTCTGCTATACTTCCATGACATTGCTTTCATCTTAAATTCATCCCATGAGTGAGACAAGCTTAAGTCATCTTTAGCAATACATTTTATGTTCGTACTCCATAGGTGGGGAACATTTCTAACTAGCAGTGGGGAAGGTCCTTTGTTCCACATATTTAATTCAGATATGAGACACTGGGCCAGTTTTTTTTTAAAAAAAAAATTCTTGACCTAACGTTGAGGATGTCTTGTTTTTCCCCCCTACTCTCTGCTTTTATTAACATATTTTCCTTGATGAAGAGATTTGGAGAAGTAGACAGTGTCCTAGAAAGAAGTCTTGGTTGTAAAATCTGAACATCTTCAGTTAGCACGAGTTGTGTTTTTTGTTCTTTCCCCGTGAAAGTGCCTTGCAAAATGACAGGGAAGATCAACAATAAATTGTGCAGGCAGAATGGATAGATGGATGGATATTAGGGGCACATGAATATGGTTTGATTTCCCCAAAGTAATGTTCTCCTTCCATCTTCCTATTCTGGGTCATTTAGGCTTGAGGTTGATCAATGTGTTTTTTTAAATAAAAAAAAATCCCAAAAGTTGAACCTCTAGATTAGGAATGTCCAGTCCTTGGCAACTTTAAGACTTGTCCATTTTAATTCCCAGAATGGCTGGCTGGAAAATTCTGGGAGTTGAAGTCCACAAATCTTAAAGTTGCCAAGATCAGGGCACCCCTGGTATAAATCATTTGTGACTTCTGCTTTTTCCTATCTATTCATAACAATTTATCCTGGAATAATACAAAGTTTTCTGCTGACAACTGAGAAGCCTTCCTACACAGTGTTACCCAGTTCACCGCCACTACCATCAAAGTTACAACAGTGGTGAGATCTGTATCATAGCAACACATAATACGCATAGGTTTGTAACAAAAAAAAACCCTTAGTTTAGACGTAAATATTTTATTGTTACTTAGATAAAAAGTCTTTTAAAAAAAAAAAAAAAAGTACCAAACCACAAATGGCAATTTACAGAAAGGAGAGTATGACTCACAGGGACCCATTTACTGTCACCTCTTACAGAGAATAAGCAGCATGGATGTCATTAAAGCAATCTGCTGGCTGTCATTCTCGTGTCAACAACATCTCGCTATTGTTAATGGTGCTGCAAAGTTTGGAGGTTTTTTTAAATGAATTCTGTGGCCTATTACCCACAAACGTCTCTTCTGCCTTTTTGGACTGCAACGGAGTAAGAATGAATAATCCCAGACTGATCATTTTAAGCAGAATTTTGGGTGATTATTGGACATCTGGTCAATATAGGGCAGTGATGGTGAACCTTTTAGAGACCAAGTGCCCAAACTGCAACCCAAAACCCACTTATGCATCGTCGGGTGCTGGGTGGGTGTGGCCCATTGGATGGGTGTGGCCAATTGGGTGGGCATGGCCCATTGGGTGGGCGTGGCTGCGGTGGTAACGGCAGACTGGGTGGGACTAAAAAGTTCAATCAATCAATTCCAACTTTGCAAGAACTTTTTTTTTCCGTGAGAAGTTGAAATTGACTGATTGATTGAACCTTTTTTTTTTTTTGCACACGGCGGTGGAGGCCTAAAGCGAAACGGTTTTATAAAACCCAGCTGAAGGTCTAGGACTGGGGCGATAGCACGTATGCCCACAGAGAGGGCTCTGAGTGCTGCCTCTGACACCCGTGCCATAGGTTCGCCACCACTGATATAGGGCTTTTCAGTGAGGTCCTTCCAGGGATTCAACTGTAGGACACACCGACTAATGCCCAAAAGTGCTTTTTTCACGAGGCAACTGGACTTTGTTTTTTCTTTGAAGATGTTTCGCTTCTCATCCAAGAAGTTTCTTCAGCTCAAAGCTGAAGAAGCTTCTTGGATGAGAAGCGAAACATCTTCAAAGAAAAAACAAGAAAGTCCAGTTTCCTCTTGAAAAAAGCACTTTTGGGATATCTATGACCTGGATGCCTGAGAATCTCCATGGGCATAACTAATGTCACACAAAAATATAGAATCTATGTTCATTGACCCTACCGGGCAAATATACTCTGGTCCTGAGTTTACAGTATATGCCATGATCACTCACCATCTCAGTAGGAAAATCTATGTCCAAGTACACCTTAACATACAGAATGATGCAGAACCTCGTAAATGTGTCTTAGATACATGCCGTTAGATGGGACTTTGGGCTAGTTTTGGGAGGTAGAACAATCCTGTATTTTTTTCCTACTAGTGAACTTTGCTGGAAGAGGAAACTAATTTGGGTGAAATTCTCATGAGTTCCTACATTGTTAGGACATGCAAAGGGAATGTGTGGGTATTTTTTTGACTGCACCATCATTTCTCTGGTCATCTGCAGCCATCCAAGAGTTCCATCCTTTTATTAAAGCCCAAGGAAAAAAATCACAGTGAAACTCCTGCCGTGGAATTTTCCCAGGCAGGAAAGTGGGAGCAGCCCAAGATGGTTTCAAGTGATGGAAGAGAATAATAATAATAAAGTTGGAAGGGACTTTGGAGGTCATTGAATCCAACCCCCTGCTCAAGCAGGAAACCCTACACAATTTCGGACAAATGGCTGTCCAGTCTCTTCTTAAAAACTTCCAGTGTTGGAGCATTCACCGCTTCTGGAGGCAGGTTGTTCCACTGGTTAATTGTTCTAACTGTCAGGAAGTTTCTCCTTAGTTCTAGGTTGCTTCTCTCCTTGATTAGTTTTCATCTGTTGCTTCTTGTCCTGCCTTCAGGGGCTTTGGAGAATAGCTTGACTCCCTCTTCTTTGTGGCAGCCCCTGAGATATTGGAACGCTGCTATCATGTCCCCCCTCATCCTTCTCTTCATTAAACTAGACATACCCAATTCCAACAACCGTTCCTTATATGCTTTAGCCTGCAGTCCCCTAATCATCTTTGTTGCTCTTCTCTGTACTCTTTCTAGAGTCTCAACATCTTTTTTACATCGTGGTGACCAAAACTGGATGCAGTATTCCAAGTGTGGCCTTACCAAGGCATTGTAAAGTGGTATTAACACTTCACGTGATCTTGATTCTATCCCTCTGTTAATGCAGCCCAGCACTGTGTTGGCCTTTTTG
>NW_015402769.1:0-3596 GCF_001527695.2 Protobothrops mucrosquamatus
TTATAATAATTATAATTTCAACGTACTTTGCAAAATGTATGAATTTAAATTGCCTGATGGAAATTAAAGGACTCAAAATTCTGGCAGGGAAAACAGTTTTCCCTACACAGCCTCACTCCATGCTTCTTAAATAGCCCTAACATAGAAGTAAAATTCAAATCCAGTGGAACTTTTTCAGTAAGTTTTCAGTAAGTATGCTTAGGAATGAAACCTGCAAATTTGGCATTGTAGTACTTTAGCAATCATGTAAAAAGGAATAGTTATGAACTAGCGTTGCCATGTAACGGGGATATATGCATTATTATTGCAGATCAACTTTTCTATTTCAAGAATTGTCAATCTGATCATCTGTTTTTTCCAACACCGTCGTAAGTCTAAATGTTTTACTTGCAGGTTGGGGGAGGGTAGTAGAACAGTACTACGAAATGTCTCTGCTAATACATTTTAAAATATTTGCTATAAATATATAATTCTATATTTTCCAATTATAGTATTGTATAGCAGGGCTTTTCAACCAGTGGTACGGGTACCACCTGTGGTACATTGGCACCTGGCAGGTGGTACGCGACCATCCTAGAAAAGTGGTAGCGGGGGAGGGGAATGAGCTGAACCGGTGGCAGCACCGCACAAGCCTGAGCGAGAGATGGCTGGAGCTGCAGGGCTGTCAGGGCTGTCAGGGCTCAGCGGAAGCGCCAGGATCAGCGCCAGGCTCCAGCTGAAGCTCGGCACTGATCCTGGTGCTTCTGCTGAGCCCAGAAGTAGCGCCGATCAGCAGGAATGTTGTGGCATCTTCAGGGTCTTGTGATTTACATTCAGATGCTTGGCAACTGATTCATATTTATGATGGTCAGTGTCCCAGGGTCATGTGAAGTGACCAAAACCTGCTGCAACCACCCAGCAGACGGGGGGAATAAAAACCAAACACCCCCCCACCCCACCCCACCCTGCCAATCCTCAACAGAAATGCTCACAACGATGAAAACCTCGGACAGGAGGAAGAGGGCAGCCGGGCGGGCAGGCAGGTGCCTTGCTCGGCTGTGCTTGGGGGGGCACTTTTTTCAGTGCCATTGTAACTTCAAACAGTCACTAAGCGAATTGTTGTAAGTCGAGGACTATCTGTACTTTATCACTTTTTTCCTTTTTGGGGGGGATCATCAAGTTTTTGACACCTTGCTAGGCAACTGGTGGTACTCGGATGTTGCCATAACCTAAAAGTGGTACAATGGGTGAAAAGGTTGAAAAGCCTTGTTGTATAGTATATAAACTAAAATATTGTTTGTCATAAACTTCCCTTTTGCACTCCCTTGCATTAAAAGCATTAAAATCAGGGGAGAATATTCTGTCCATTTGGAAGCTATTACTAAGAGCTTATCATCTGGATTATGAGCTTCTAAAAAATTAGAAACAATTTAATGCTTTTATAGCATCTTATAAAGCTACATTTCCCATTCTACAAATGGGAAAAGAGGTATGTGATATAGTTAAACTTTATAAGGGAAGATGAGATTTTGATTTTTTTTTTTTATCTAAAAGATACCAACCTGTTGGACTGCCACAGTCATTATACACGTTTTACTGTTTTTTTTATTCTTTTTTCAATTTGTGAGTGGCGGGAGGTTTCTTCAGTTAATTTTTCTATTATATCTATCCTATAATATTAGAGTATGAAGTGTTGGTTTCTTTTTTGGGTGTGAAAACAAATTTATGTATAGACAAACACACTATACATAAATCCGTGACTAACATGTTGTATTCATGCTATGCATCTCAGTCCCCTTTTAACATCTATTCACTAATAATTTCCTACCTTTTAACATCTCTTGCCCTCTCCTCTTCTCCTTTGTTCAATGAGCAAGATCAGCAATGTGAACCTTATGTATAGTTTGCTTTGTAGGTGTCATATAATCAAAAACATAGTCGTCTTTAATTTCCTTCTGGGCAACTTTAGAAAGGATGTTTTTATTTAGTGATGTTCCTTTACCATATCTCTTGCATCAGGCAAAAAGCCTTCACTTCTCTTAGGCTTTTTTTAATTAGAAGTTAATTGTATGCTTTAGCATTTTACTTTTGCATCCCTATTGTCTACCCTTGTATTTACATATTGCATATTAATTCATTTTAAATTTGAAATGTTATTTTACAACATGTAAGCCTCTATTCTGGAGGGTAATGTGTCAGATCTGTGTAATCTGTTCTGGAGAGTAATATACCAAATTTAAAAACAATTAAACTATTTGAATAAAATTCTATGTACCGTTCAGAGCACCAGATCAAATTCTTACTGCCCTGTCCATGTATGCTTGTGGGCAAAAATGACATAAACCTAGGACCTCAGTCTATTCAGAATGGGAGATGTGTGCATTTAGAAGTAAAATGCCGTATCTGAGACATAATTTCCTTAGAGGAATGAATGACATTGAGGCAGGAACTTGTTATACAAGTTTAATGTTCTATCTGAACCTGTTATTATGCTTGGTTTCTTGCTTTATATTTAAATACCATTGATTAGTAATTAATCATAAGGATAAAAAGCAGAGACATGTTTCAAATATTGATACTGATCTTATAAAGTATGTAACATAAAATTATTTTTTGCCAAATGCAAAACATTGCCTTCCATGCAAGCAAAACATATCCCAGCAGTGGATGTTGTGTATAAAGCAACAACTATAGAACTATATATAGCAGTGTTATATTGTAACTATCCTCAACCTGTATTTCAAAGCCAGAATATTTACTTGCTGGACATACTGTTTCACGTCTGAATTCATCTTATTGATGGTGGCTTTAACTTTTGGGTCCCTAGCCCTTTTTGTTAAAAGTTTACTCCTTCACTCAGGTTTTTATGCTAAGGCGGCATGATTATGTTAGCAGAGCATTAAACAAAATGGTGCATTTAAAGATATAATTTTACCTCATACAAAGAGCTTATGCCTTCCAACTCTTCAGATTTAAATGGAAGTATCTGATCTAAAGACATGTTGACATTCTCTATCATAACTGGTTAAATGATCTTCACTATTTTATAGCATAAGCATTCTTCTATTTTTTTTATTAAACTTCAAAGATGTTACAATTAACATTTCTTCTAAAAATCATTTGAGATATACTGTATATAAATTATTTTATGGTGTTATAGCATATTATGTAACTACAAACAATATTTCCAAAACTATATAATTTCCAGAAAGAACCCAATCTATTAACTATATGATAAAGTGATTTTAGACAACAGAATAAACTGTCTTCGGAATGACTAAAATACATCATTGCCTTGCAAGAACATGTCAAGGAATGTTCAAAGTCTGCCTTAGCACATAATTTCTCAACATTGCCGACTTTAAGAAGTTTGAACTTCAATTCCCAGAATTCCCCAGTCAATATGCTGACTAGAGATATTCTGAGTTTTGAGCTCCACGGTTCTTAAATTTATCATGGTTGAGAAACACTGCCTTAGCACAGGGGTTCTCAACTTTGGCAACTTTAAGACTTGTGGACTTCAACTCCCAGAATTCCTCAGCCAGCTTTGCTGGCTGAGGAATTCTGGGAGTTGAAGTCCACAAGTTTTAAAAGTTGCCAAGGTTGAGAACCCCTGC
>NW_015402770.1:0-3596 GCF_001527695.2 Protobothrops mucrosquamatus
AGCAGAAGTGCCAGGATCAGTGCTGAGCTCCAGCTGGAGCCTGGCGCTGATCCTGGTGCTTCCACTGAGCCCTGATAGCCCCGAAGAAGCGCTGATCCTGGCGCTGCCGCTGAGCCCTGACAGCCCTGCAGCTCTAGTCGTCTCTCGCTCAGGCTTGTGCGGTGCTGCCACCGGTTCAGCTCATTCCCCTCCCCCGCTATCACTTTTCTAGGATGGTCGCGTACTGCTAGGTGCCAATGTACCACAGGTGGTACCTGTACCACTGGTTGAAAAGCCTTGATCTACACACCAAATCCATACTTTTGACTATATGAATGGGAATGCTATAATTTCTAGAGCTGCACTGTGCTCTCTGCTGTGAGTCCTGAGAATGGTGATCCCATGGGTGTCCTTCTGATTTGTCGGTGCTGTATGTTTGTTCATCAATAGGTGGTGAGGCAGAAGTTGATGAGGTCCATGATTCTGGGTATTTTGATTTCAACCTTAGTGTATTTGGATAGCTCAGAAATCAGCAGGCATTGTCAATAGTTTATACTCTTTCATTGCCATATGGTAAGCCTTTCATATTCTTATTTGAATCTGTTGATCTGTTCTCCGTAGAACAGCTTACAATTTGTACCTATCACTAAGTCAGTACATTCTGTTTTCCTTTAAAAAAGAACTTAATAAGTAGAAAGCATATGCCTCACTTTAAGGCTGAATGCAGTGAGCAAAGAACAATATTTCCCCCTAACAGTTAGATCTTTAGTAGTTTCATAAGCCTCTAGCTTTATTGCCTTTTGTAAACAAAACAGTAATTTGTACTTACAATGGCTAAATAATACCGAAGATAAATCAAAGGACAAATGTGGGTGAATAGAGACTTTGAGCCTCTCTAATAGCCTCTCACCTAATATTTTAATTGTGACATCGTAGTGATAAGTATTATACTTTAATTTATGCATTAAACTCAGGCATAAAAGAATGAAATCTTCTACGAAGTTTTTAAAGACATTTTTATTTTACTTCGCCCTAGGTTTTTCCTAATTACTCCCACAATCCATGCATCATTGTCTTACATATAACCTCTCTCAGTACTTTTTAACCTGAAATAAAGTTACAAGATCTAGGATAAACTGAAAGTACAGAATCATTTTTAAATGCTCAAGGGGGAACAGGAGCTCCTGTGGTTTGTTTGTTTTTTTTAATAAAAAACCTCCATCCATTCTTATCTCTAGTCCTCCTAATTAGGTTCCTTCACTCTTTATGAGAGTTTCTAGATTTCTGACCCCTTTTCCATTCTTGTAATATACTTTCCAAAGATCTTAATAGATAGAGTGATAGTCTTAACCTTCAAATCACCCAAGTTATAAGAAGAAGCCATAAGAACACATTTTATTAAAAAAGCCAGGCAGCATTTGAGGCATGACAAACATGATATCAAAGTTAAGCCAAGTGGCAATAAGACGTTCTGCTCTTATAAGACAGCTTGGTTGGAGTCGATGAGACCCAAATACGGATTTGATAGGACTTCAGAGGAATCTCACACAGCTCTGCTCGTATTTTTTGTGAAGTATTTCAAGACGCATAGTGACAGCTGAAGCCACAGTGGAGACAGCAGGCATGCAAATAGTATATAGACAAATTATGCACATTTGTCTGGCTTCACGTTCAGTAGCTTGAAGCCATGAATATAAATATTAAATATCTACCAGACAGCTAATGGTGGTTGCCAAGTCCAAAGAAGGAACACAACTGTGGTGGTAAAGCAAGGCATTTTCAGATGTTCAATTCTTTACCAAAGTAAAACAAAAAAAAAGTTGCCACAAAGAAGAGGGAGTCAAGCTCTTCTCCAAAGCGCCTGAAGGCAGGACAAGAAGCAATGGATGGAAACTAACCAAAGAGAGAAGCAACCTAGAACTAAAGAGAAATTTCTTGACAGTTAGAACAATTAACCAATGGAACAACCTGCCTCCAGAAGCTGTGAATGCTCCAACACTGGAAGTTTTTAAGAAGAGACTGGACAGCCATTTGTCTGAAATACACACACACAAACACACAGACAAATATAAGAAAGATGGCATGGTCACAGCTTTTGCTAGTATACATACATACATATATACATATTTGTTTTCTGAGGTTTTCGCGGGTGTTTGTATGTAGGTCTTTGGTCATTCGGGTTCTCTCCCGCGTAAAATTGGAAGTGTCCTGGCGACGTTTCGCGAAGTCACATTCGTCATCTTCAGGCTGGTGTCTTCAGCTTCGTGCTATTCCCAGAAGCACGAAGCTGAAGACACCAGCCTGAAGATGACGAATGTGACTTCGTCGAAACGTCGCCAGGACACTTCCAATTTTACGCGGGAGAGAAGCCGAATGACCAAAGACCTACATATATACATATACATATACATATATATATGTTGTTATTGTTGTTAATTGCGAAGTCGTGTCCGACCCATCGCGACCCCATGGACAATGTTCCTCCAGGTCTTCCTGTCCTCTACCATCTTCTGGAGTCCATTTAAGTTCACGCCTACTGCTTCAGTGACTCCATCCAGCCACCTCATGCTCTGTCGTCCCCTTCTTCTATTGCCCTCACTCTTTCCCAGCATTAGGCCCTTCTCCAGCGAGTCCTTCCTTCTTATTAGGTGGCCAAAGTATTTGAGTTTCAACTTCAGGATCTGGCCTTCTAAAGAGCAGTCGGGGTTGATCTCTTCTAGGACTGACTGGTTTGAATGCCTTGCAGTCCAAGGGATTCGCAGGAGTCTTCTCCAGCACCATAGTTCAAAGGCCTCAATTCTTTGTCGCTCAGCCTTTCTTATGGTCCAACTTTCACATCCATACATTGCAACTGGGAAAACCATGGCCTTGACTATACGCACTTTTGTTGGCAGGGTGATGTCTCTGCTTTTTAGTATGCTGTCTAGATTAGCCATAGCTTTCCTCCCCAGGAGCAAGCGTCTTTTAATTTCTTGGCTGCAGTCCCCATCTGAGGTGATCTTGGAGCCCAGGAAAATAAAATCGGTCACTACCTCCATTTCTTCCCCATCTATTTGCCAGGAATTGAGAGGGCCGGATGCCATGATTTTGGTTTTCTTAATGTTGAGTTTCAAGCCAACTTTTGCACTCTCCTTCTTCACCCGCATCAAGAGGCTCTTTAGTTCCTCTTCACTTTCTGCCATTAGAGTGGTATCATCTGCATATCTTAGGTTACATATACATGTATATGTACCTCTCTTAGGTACATATACATATACTACTACTACTACTACTACTACTACTACTACTACTACTACTACTACTAATAATAATAATAATAATAATAATAATAATAATAATAGTAAAGTTGGAAGGAACCTTGAAGGTCATCTAGTCCAACCCCCTACTCAGGCAGGAAACCCTATACCATTTCGGACAGATGGCTGTCCAGTCTCTTCTTAAAAACTTCCAGTGTTGGAGCATTCACCGCTTCTGGAGGCAGGTTGTTCCACTGGTTAATTGTTCTCACTGTCAGGAAGTTTCTCCTTAGTTCTAGGTTGCTTCTCTCCTTGATTAGTTTCCACCCGTTGCTTCTTGTCCTGCCTTCAGGCGCTTTGGAGAATAGCTTGACTCCCTCT
>NW_015402771.1:0-3596 GCF_001527695.2 Protobothrops mucrosquamatus
ATGAATGCCAAAGGCTCCGATCCCTATGTCTGTCAGTGGTATAAAAAAGTATACTCATCCCTGTGCCCTTCTTTTTGGGTAAGTAAATTACGTAAGTCTGGCTAAAGCATTTTTGTACAAGAAACCAGTTGGGGGCAAAGGAAGACACTCAGTAGAAGATCTCTCCCTTTTCAGTGGGTCAGCCATGAAGGGTCAGACCCAAATACTTTGGAGTAAAGCACTAGAATCCCTGGCATATAAATCATGGGTGTTGCAGTTCCAGTCCATCTGGGAAACAATTGATTACCAACTCCACACCGTCAAAAAACTCCATTCAGAATTGTATTCAAAAGATTTCTTTCAGGACATAATTGAGAAGCATAATTGTATGGAAGTTACAGTTCTAACGGCATCACTCTTATTGAGAAACGGTGATCAAAGGAATGTCCTGTTCTTTTGCAGGTTGACAACTGGGATGAACTTCGGGAAAATGGCTGTTTTCCAGGCAAAATCTGATGGTCTTTTGTCCGCCAGTAGCTCCCCCTACTCAGGATGTTGCACTGCTGACTCCTTTCTATGTGTGCATCTGAAGGATTGTCTGAAATGGCTCTTGTCTGCTTGAGCATCTGAATCATTTAATAGTACAAAATCTTGGATATTACCCATTCTAATAAAATGCATAATACCCATGCCTGTGTTTATCCTGCTAACTCCATTAATGATTCAGGAATATCTTCTACCACATGCTTTATCTATGGTGATGTTCTCAAAGAATGGGACAGATGTCATTACTATGGTATATGTGGTGCTTTCTCACTGGACCCCTTTTAACAAGATAGAAGCCTTTCCATCCATTGCATTAAATAACTTATGTTTACATGGGAAACTTTATAGCTGCTCCGGGCCTTGCTTCCGTCCTCAGAGGGAGTTCCCCGGGGGTGCCGACCCTTGGGAAGAGTGTGGGAAGGCCCAGTGCTTAGGGCGCCTCCACCCCGAAGGGAACACATGCCCAGCCGGATTTTTGGGTCACAGGCTGCGTCCTCCTGGCCATTGGCACCTTAGTTTTGAGGATGGGTAGGGGGGAAATAACCCATTGTGTTGGCACCATACAAATGAAATACATGCATGGTGCTGTAAGGTCCCTTACTTAAACTTGAGATACTATATTAATCTAATTAGATAACCCAAGCGAAGACTTCTTCATTAAGCAGCACTTTATTTGATCAAATTAAGTAGCTGGGTGGCCAACAATCTTGAACCCTGGCAGAATCACATCCAGAAGTGCCACGTCTTAGAAAGTTGGTAGCATTTCTTTATAAACTTTGTTAGCCAATAAAAATCAGACAACAGAGCCAAAAAGCAAGAAAGCAACAGTTAGACTAAACAATGTGTCTTTGTTCCAGAAACCTTCACATCCTTATGTAACTTGGCTCTATATCATGCGGCCTGAAGAGTGGTGGGATTCAAATAAGTGAACAACCGGTTCTCTGTGTGGATGCCGCTTCTGGAAGTCCGTTCTGGGCCTGGGCAACAAAAAATTAGCTACCAGTTCTGCGAAAGTAGTGCGAACCAGCTGAATCCCACCACTGAGCCTGAAGCATGAAAGAACACTGATAACAAGACTGGATATGTATCTCAATATAAATAGACCGTTCTGGAAAGCAAAAAAACCTAATATGTGATTAATGCAATGTATGTGAGATGTTGGTGCAGAATTCACTTCAGCTTTAGGACGGAAGGAAAACAGATTTTTTTTTCTTTTAACTGGAAATATTTTTAAACCTAAAAAAGCCAGGGCAGTTAGACCATATAAAGGCAACCACACACTCAGTTGACCCATTTGTTTGGGTGGTGTGGAAAAACAACTGTTTCTGTATTGTGAATAGTGGGGGCAACTGATACTAACTTAAGTCCAACAATTTTCAGGCTTGTGAGACTGGTTTGAAAACACTCCACATTTTCCACTCTAGGATCTAGTTTTGGAAAAGGAGATCAGGAAAGCTGGCTATGCACAGCACTGGATGGATGCTTTCCACAACTGTAATTTGTTTGAATTTGACTTGGTTAAAATTAGCCTTAAGCTTTAAATTTCATTCTCTTCAGACGCCTGGACTTCAACTCCTAGAATTTCCCAGTCAGGATGGTAATTGTGGAGAATTAGGGAAGCTGAAGTCTACAACTGGGGAAAGGGTATCCAGCTATGGTACCGCACTGGCTCAGGAATTTTGGGAGTTGAAGTCCACAAGTCATAAGGGGAGCCATAGTTCCCCACCTCTGCTCTAGAAGCAGTTGCGCTTTTGGGGTTGGGACCCAACAGGAAAATGAGGGGTGGAGCTAGAGTGTCCTTGCGCCCATTCTTTTGGTGCTGCTCTAGCCTCCCAGTCGCTGATTCCGGCGTCTTGGTGGCCTGTTCTGCAGGTGAAAGTCACTTTGAGGAAGCCACTGCTTCGTCGGCCTCGTTGCGATGAGAAGCCAGGAGCTTGCTCATAGCCAACTGGGGAGAGGAGCCTGGCTGCTCCAGGCCTTGCTTCCATCCTCGGAGGGGGTTCCCCGGCAGTGCCGACCCTTGGGATGAGCTTGGGTAGGCCCAGTGTTCAGGGCACCTCCACCCCAAAGGGGTGACGCGCCCGTCCGGGTCTTTGGGTCGCAAGCTGCATCCTGCTGGCCATTGGCACGTCAGTTTTGGGAATGGGTAGAGATGGGAAAGCCTGGTGGGGGGGGGGACCATACAAATGAAATACATGGGCTTCCGGTTTGTCACACAGCTGCAATGGACGGCTGGGAGATTTGGTCGCCCCCATTCAATTTTGCATTGCTGGGGGGCCTTGAAAAGGGCCGAAAGTTGCCCTGAAGAGGCGACCAGCAAGGAGGGGCTTTCGCTGGAGCAACTCTCCCACTAACAGCCGAAGTCGCATTTACCATCTGGCAACTTTAAAGCAGCGTGGAAGAGACTGGGTGAGATCTGCCTCTCTTACATCCTAATTACTTAATTACCTGCATAAGCTGCTAAAGTACTTTCCCCCCTGTGGTGAGGGAAGGGGGATTTTTGCCCTCCCTCCAGAAACAATGGTGATTGACCACTCAGGGAAGTTTAAAATGTTGGAAAAATACTGGGATCCTTATTGGAATTCTATTTCCTAAAATTGGTGGATTATAAGATTTGTAACTCTCTACTCTCTATTTTTTTTCTCTGATTTTTACTCTTAACTATTATTGAAAATTTGGGTTTTACTTTTCCCTTAAAATAGAGGGAACTAACTTTGAGATGACATACGGTGGCTAAATTTGAGACTTTAATCTGCTATTCTTTAAGAGAGACTTGTTGACAGCTTTGAAAATAGATAAGATATAAAGCAACCTTGAAGCACCATCTGCAAGAAACTCAACTCAGCTCCCCTCTTGGTGGACTTTCTGACTGTAAGGTTTTTTTAGTTTAATATACTACAATGGAAGAAGAACAGGAATGGTTTTCTCCTACAGAGGAAGAACAAGAACAAATTCTTTGTATGTTAAAAGCGATTATTCAAACTCTCCATATAAATCTGGATATGCAAACTCAAACTATGACTTCAACCAAAGAATCATCTATACAGAATTCTATAGAGAAGAGTGAAACA
>NW_015402772.1:0-3595 GCF_001527695.2 Protobothrops mucrosquamatus
TCCTCCTCCTCCTCCTCCTCCTCCTCCTCCTCCTCCTCCATCAGACACAATGTTCTGATTCTTGCTCTTTCTTGGCCTCAAACATTATTATTTGATGCTACCGTAGTGTCTTTGGTGTTGTCTCTCCATCTTCTTCTGGGTCTGTCTCACGCTCTTTGGCTTCTCCTCATTTTGCATGTGCCCTGTATGGTATAGAATCCTTTTTTTTTTTATTTTCTATGATACCTTCAACATTTGATCTTCTCTGTTTTATTCCTTTGGTTGGTGGTGATTCTTGGAAGAGCATCTGTTGTGGCTGTCCCCCCTTTCCCTCCCGCCCCATGGGGAAGCCGAGGCACAATGGGCTTCTGGCCGCTCTTCTCTAACCTGCCTTGTTATGACTTTTATTGGGCGGGTGTTCTGGGTAGCATCAAAGGTGAGACAGAATCACGATTTACCCAGCTCCAGCTCTATAAAAGAAATAATTGCCCAGGAAACTTTCTGTCTGTGAAAGGAACCGTCTTCCTGTTTCTTTCCTTGTAAAGCCTAATTGACCTAGCCAGTTGATCAGTGGGGTCAACAATGTGTTTGTGTGTCCATCCACACACACACACACACACACATACAGAGGCACACACAGAGAGAGGAGATCCCTTCCCTTCCCTTCCCACATATCTATAAAGCAGAATGAACAGTGTTGAAACTTTCTGTTTCAGTGTTGAAACCAATGCTCTGTCCTCCTCTTCTTCTCCCCCTCCCCAATCACTCCCCCCACCCCACCCCCGGCACCCACTCTGGTGGTCCCAGTCCCCATTTTATGAGTTGTGATATACTGTCGCTAATTCCCTTAATCTGGACCTTGCCTTTCTATAAAGCCAGACCTCGTGGATTGAGTTTCTCTGATCAAAGTGACATTGGATTGGGGCAGGGCCACCACCAAACGGGGGGAGGGGGAGGACTTGGGAAAGCTTGTTAAAAAAAAAAAGGAAAGAAAATCAACTAAAGGTGCACAAGCCTGCTGGCTGGCACAATCAATTGGGAGAACAATCTTGTGTGTGAAATATGACTTGTTCCTTAGAAGTGCTGGTCTAAGATTTACTGCAGTGTATTAATCTGCTGCCCTTAATGCATTGACCTTTCCCCCTGAACAATTTGGTAGATGGCACTGAATGGCCAGAAGCTAATACAATAGATATGGAGAAAGAGAGAGAGAGAGAGAGAGAAAGAAAAAGAAAAAGAAAAAGAAAGAAAGAGAGAGAGAAAGAGAAAGAGAGAGAAGAGAGAAGAGAGAGAGAAAGAGAGAGAGAGAGAGAAAGAGAGATATGGGAGAGAGAGAAAGAGAAAGAGAGAGAAAGAAAGAAAGAAAGAGAAACAGAGAGATGAGAGAGAGACACACACACACAGGGGGAAGAGAGAGAGAGAGAAAAAAAGAGAAAGAGAGAGAAAGAGAGAGAGAAAGAAAGAAAGAAAGAAAGAAAGAAAGAAAGAAAAAGAGAGAAACAGATGAGAGAGATGAGAGAGAGACACACATACGCGGAGGAGAGATAGATAGATAGATAGATAGATAGATAGATAGATAGAGAGAGAGAGAGAGAGAGAGAGAGAGAGAGAGAGAGAGAGAGAGATGCTCCCCTTGCAAAAAATTAAGTGAACAGAACAAGGATCAACTCAGCTCTGCAGCTCAAATCCCCAGTGAGGGATGTGATGATCTTTTGGCTCTGTGTGTTTGCAGGAAAACCCTGTTGCAACATGACTTTGGGGTTAAACTACAAATTCCCCAATGAATCAGGACCTGCCAGTATCTCCATCCACATAGATGGTGGCCTTCATTTGCACCACATTTTGAATGTGCCGGAGTTTCTCGCATGTTGATCTCCAGAACATATGGTAAAAAAAGGGAGGAAAGAATGAAGGGTAAAGGAATATCCTCGTCGTGTGAATTGGTCTCATTGATTGATTGATGGTTAGATGATGAGCCATCAAGTTGGTATTGCCCTTTAATATCCGCATACTGTAGATATATTTTTTTTTCTCCAGGAAAATCTATCTCTACTTAGTGTTTCGGATCTCCCTGTGTCCCTGAATTTATTCATCTTGTTGTGGCTGTCCTATTCCCTTCTCTCCTCTCCTCTCCTCTCCTCTCCTCTCCTTCCTTCCTTCCTTCCTTCCTTCCTTCCTTCCTTCCTTCCTTCCTTCCTTCCTTCCTTCCTTCCTTCCTTCCTTCCTTCCATCCCTTCCCTTCCCTTCTCTTCTCTTCCCTTCCCTCTTTAATAAATTGAAATCCATTTGGCTCTTTCCAGCAATTTTTTTCTTCTACAAGGGCATTGTGTTTTGTTCTGAACCTGCCTAAATTAAGGTGTGTCAATCCCTTGCTCCTGTTTCAAAGAAGTGGGAGGCGGGGTTTTCTTAGCTAAACATGGGATTATGCCAAATATGGCGATCCAAAAATCACCCCAGGTCCAAAGCTATGTTCAACTCCACGAAGGAAAGATCTCCAAGATCCTTAGAAGTGGTCAGATTCAGATGCTCCCTTAAGAGCACCCAGTGCGTTTTGTTTCAAAGATTTCGTTCGGCCCAAATCTCAAGTTTTGTCCGTAGCGTTTTTCAAAAAAGACGGAAACATTGAAGTGTTGCTAGTTAAGAGCTGACAACAATACATTATCTTGTTCAGTGGGCTTATTTTGCAATGTTCTTTGTTTACTTAAACATCTTATAAGTATTTGCATTATTTATTCTAGTATTATAAGCTTTGTAATAACTGGAAAAAAAGATGCATTCGGCCTTATTGATGCTTTCCCACTATGACATTTTTGAGACTTTGTAAACTGCAGCCTGGCTCTGAAGGTTATTACCTATTTTATATGTTTCTTACCTAGGCAGAAAACAAGAGTTACCGGATGGATGTTCATTTATATGCAAATGGAGAATTCCTCTTTTCAAAGGTTTCTAAAAAGCGAAACAGTCCCTCTGCCGTGAAGATAATGGTTGCATCCTCAAAAAGCACTCCAAACAAGGTTGGTCTGGATCCTGGAAGGTTGCCCTTATTCCCTGTAATTATTCTGTTCATTACAGCAACTATCCTAATGGAAATATTAACATTTCTCCCTCCCTTCTTTCTTTTGAAACAAAAGGTCTTTCCACAAATATACATTGCATTGTTCCATTTTTCATGCTTTGTATTATGGAGGGTTGAGAACCGTACCTCCAAATTGATAAAACTGAAAAAGATGAATGTCGGCCATTTTATGCACTGGGTGGAGAGGTATAGTTTAATCCAATTTGTATTATCAATTTTCTTTCTTTGTTTCTTTCTTTCTTTCCCTCCCTCCCTCCCTCCCTTCTTATCTTCCTTCCTTCCTTCCTCCTTTCTTTTCCTTCCCTTCCCTTCCCTTCCCTTCCTTCCTTCCTTCCTTCCTTCCTCCTTTCTTTTCCTTCCCTTCCCTTCCCTTCCCTTCCTTCCTTCCTTCCTTCCTTCCTTCCTTCCTTCCTTCCTTCCTTCCTTCCTTTCTTTCTTTCTTTCTTTCTTTCTTTTTAATTTGCTGCCCACATCACAGTTCAGGTAATCTCTCTCTCTCTCTCTCTCTCTCTCTCTCTCTCTCTCTCTCTCTCTCTCTCT
>NW_015402773.1:0-3595 GCF_001527695.2 Protobothrops mucrosquamatus
TATATATTATGAACCACATTGTAGAAAGAGAAGTACAATGGTTATTATCTAGTTCAAGTTCCTCTTTGATCCAGGATAGAAATTGGCACTGCCATGCTCCCAGAGAAAATAGTAGCTTCTATCTGGACATAAGCAGTCTCCTAATTGGCATGGAGACAAGTCATCCATGGTCCATATAAAAATAGAAATAGCACTTAGATTTACTATATATACCACTTCACAGAACTTTACAGCTCTCTCTAAGTGGTTTACAGAGTCAGCATATTACCCTCAACAATCTGGGTCCTCATTTTAGCGACCTTAGAAGCATGATAAGCTGAATCAACCTTGAACCGGTCAGGATCAAACTCCTGGCTGTGAGCTGAGTTAGGCTGCAATTTTTCATTCTAACCATTGCATCCAAATGGCTCCTATAACTGAAAGATCGATGGTTAGAATATCCCTCTTCTGGAATTAGCAGGAAGGAAGGGATTTACTTTTCTGCTCTCCCAATGAGCTTCCAAGTGTTACTGAGTTAGCTGCCTCTGAAAACAATGGGCAAAAATTGCTTTGTAACTTCAACTGAAGAGGAAAAAGAAGATTTAGTTTTTCTACGTAATTCTCAAGATGTCTGATCATTTCTTTTGAATTCCTTTTGACTGAGGTTTCTGTTTATAGTGGCAGAGATTGCCACCCCTGGCATTGCCATTTACTGTTATGGATCTTTCCATCTTCTTTAAGCCTCCCTTGAAGGCTATCCTTGTCAGTCTGAGAAGACCTACGGGAGGAGTTCCTGTTGACCGATTGGGACTTAATTGAATCCAGAGAAACTCCAGATCACGGGAGAGGGGATTGTACAATATAGAACAGGACATCCCTTGTCTACTACTGAACTAAATAAGCGCACAAACATCAGACTGCAACTATGAGAATTTACATGTAATTCAATTTAAAATTCTTCCATAAAATTTTAGAGATCTATGTTTGTGTATGTGTGTGGAGAGAGAGAGAGAGAGAGAGAGAGAGAGAGAGAGAGAGAGAGAGAGAGAGAGAGAGAGAGAATGAAAACTAATAGATAAAATATGCAAACATTCTCTGCTTGATAGAACTGAAAATACAACATTTTATAGGTGGGCTTTTGGCCTGATCCAGAGGCATCTGCAGAATCTAATGACTTTGTCACAATGATGAAATCAGCATTGCAAGCTCCTCCCCTTCTATGCATATACACAATGTCTCAATGGTGCGATACTCATAACATTTGACACCTGCTCTTGCCCCTTTCTCCAGTGAAGATGTCTCCACAGCATCCCAGGAAGATCTAATTTTGAGACTAGATTAGATCTAAATTACTAGACATTTACCTTTAGTATGGTAAGTGTAAACAGTGAACTCCCTAATTGTGTATTAAAAGGAACATGCATAGAACTGATTTGTTAATTAGCTTCAGTCAATTTGTTGATGTTGCTTTACTACTATTAGGAAGATAAACCGGTCACAATTTTTTTAAAAAGAGCTGAACACAAGAAACTACTACATAGTTTTTCCAACTATGTAATTTTTTTCTCTCTTAATTTTTGTACTTCTGCTTGGTTGTGGTTGTAGTAAAAAAACATTTTTGGTTTGTGATTCTGCTAATTTACATGAAGGAAGTCTCATTAAAGTACTTTCAGAAAAAAATACCGCCTATGCAGGATAAGACAAAGCAAATTTATAGACTTCTGAAAGTGAATATTAAAACGTGTTTTGAATACAACCTTATACTTCATGGGCTTTAAATATAGAATGTGACTTCCATAAATATGAAGGATGAATACAGTCTGAAAGATCAACAAAAAGGGGGGAAAGTGCATGGGGAGAGCCATCCATCTTTTCTCTATCCCCTGATTCCATTTGTTTATTTTTTTTCTCCTCCTTTTGGCTTCAGCGGAAAAAAGAAAAATAATGCCAGTTCCAGTGCAGATATGAAAGTGAACTGGATGGGTCAAGAGTGGTTTCTCCTTATTTATTCAATGAAACATTTATATATATATATATTTTAATCTGGAGAATTGGAAACAATAACATGTTTTTCTTTTAGAAGGAGGTATAAAATATTTATTCAGATAGTAAAGTCTTTTATTTCCTCCAAATGATTTCTAACCTCTCCAGAAGGAAAACTTTTTTTTTTAACCATTACAAAGTTTTGCTTGGAAACACTTGAGATCAAATCTAGAAACAAATTAACATCTAAAAGAGCAGAGAACTTTCTATCCAGCTGGGAGAGCCCTTCAATTTGTACTTTTTTAAGTTAACAAAAATAAGGGAGAAACTAATAATGGTGAATATACTAAATATCATATTGTAGTTAATGTAACTAGGCAGTGAGACTGATTGGACCAAGTTTGTTTCATGTGACAAAATCATTTATTTTTCAATTTGAATATTGAAGGAAACAAGAGAACTCTACTGTGGAACACATCCTAGTAAAAAAACTTTACAGCAATAATGAGCATATGTTTTCATTGTTACCTTTTCTTTCAATAGGGTAATCCTCATTTAATGACTACTCATTCAGCGAGTGTTTAAAGTTATGACAGTGCTGAATAGGTGGTACTTATGATTGGTCCTTGAAGCTCTGACCAACCTAGCATCTCCGGGGTCACATGATTGCAATAGATGCACTTGCAAACTGGCTCACACTTATGAACCTTGCAGCATCCTGTGGTCACATGATCACCATTTGTGATCTTCCCATAAGCAAGGTCAATGGAAAGCCAGTAGAGAAAGTTGCAAATTGTTTTGGTAACTGTTCCCCCATCTGGCAGCATCCACTCCTGGTCCGGCTACTTATGTGTCTTGCTAGTCACCTGCATACACACAATCTATAAGAGAAGAATTGGCGGAGCTGGAGGGTGAAGCCAAGTATGTCATGAGCTTAGAATCATTGCTTTCCCACAAATACTTCAAGTTCAACTCTTCCTGAATTCCATTGACACCAATTTAGAACTGAACTTCAGTTGACCAAATTCTTGCTTATAGGCTTGACTAAATCTTCTAGACTTCAACCTTAAGAATGGTCCTGATTCTTTGTTTTAGGATCCAATCTGGGTCGGTCACCGGGACCAGAGGTTTTATCTTCTCAGCTTCCAGGCACCACATAAATATCACACCCAGAACAGCCCAAAGCACACACTCTGCCAGAGAGACGTTCCCTGAGGATGGTCTCTAGCACAAGTCCAAAAGCTTGGAAGACTAAACCTCTGGTCCCAGATTCAATCTTGCAACATTATCCTGAGACACGTATATTCGCCTTCATTCCTGATTCTTTGTGCCTGACATAACCACTCCAACAGCAACTAGTCATTCATTTTTTTTCAGATTCATTCACCAGGCCTTACACAATTTAGCTTAATTTCCGCTATTGATATAGACAAATCGGAGACTTCCGGTGGCAGGCGATTTCGCTGGTCGCAGCTGTTTGCTGCCTCCCGCCTGTTTTGCGTAAAAGCCGGTTTGACAGCCAGCATCAGCTGTCAAACGGCTTGATACCTTTCCCCTGGGCATAAGGGGATAGGTGAGCTGCCCGGGGTAGGAGTTGAGTTCCCGAGTCGTCCTATATGGACGATGTAGGCGA
>NW_015402774.1:0-3595 GCF_001527695.2 Protobothrops mucrosquamatus
CAGGTTTTCCTACAAGCCAACATGATTTGCCACGCAACTTCAGCTCCATTCCACCCTTCCACCAATGGTCTGGCTGAACGGATGGTTCGCGTCGCCAAGGACGCTCTCAAGAAACTGACTTATGGCAACTGGCATCACAGGTTGGCTGACTTCCTTTTAGCCCATCGTACTACTCCGTGCACTGCCACGGGTAAGTGCCTGGCTGAACTCCGTTGGGGTCGCCGGCTTGTGACTAAATTGGACAGGCTGCATCCGGAGCGAGTAGCTTCACAGGTGTCCCATCCGTGCGCACCACGGGTCCTTCACGTGGGTGATCCTGTCTGGACCAGGAATTACGGGCCTGGACACCTCTGGGTCCCGGCAGTGGTCTGCAAGGTCTCGGGGCCTCTGTCCTACAAGGTGTCCTTGGATGACAGTCGCGTCCTTCGCCGCCATATTGATCAGCTGCGTGTGAGGCGGGACTCGCCTCGTTTTCCTCCTCAGTTTTCTCTGGGGGGGAGGAGGAGTGGGAAGTGCATTCTGGGGATCGGTATCAGCAGCTGACACTGGCTGTTGAGGACACCATGGGTACCCAAACCCCAAGTTCCGCAAGTGCTCCAAATAGGAATTCATGGGGCAGGGGCAAACATACACCCCCACACTCACTCCAGCCTGGGAGTTACACCGGAGGTATCCTCACTACCCACAACTCAACAATAATACTCCAGACAAGGAGACTGACTGGGAGCATCCTCATAACTCACAACATACAAGAGAGCAGGCACAACAGTTTGGGGACTTGCCCTTTTCCGCAATGGCTCACAGAAGGAAGTCCCCATGCATTAGGGCTAACAGGGAGGTATCCTTGGACCCTATCACTACATAAAGGAGCCAGGAAAATTACACCCCTTCAGGGAACAAGGAGATGAGTTCAGAGGGCTCAGAAAGCCTCCCAATAGGCAGGTCGACCAGGTACAGAGAACAGCAGAGTCCTGACTTCCTGAGCCTAGGAGGCGAGCAGGGAGATCAGGCAGCAGTCATCGGATAGTGTAATTCACCTAGTGTGGAAAACAATGGTGGGGACCATTCAATCTCCCCAGGTCCGAAAAGGTTGCTATGGGTCAAGGGCCTGCCCAAATACCTTGCAGATTACGTGAGGTGAGCAAGGGTTAGAAGAATCTGGACAAGAGGTCCTGGTTGGTCAGCTCATAGGAAAACAAGGAGTCTGGGCTCATTTATTCTCAGAACAATAGCACTACCAATACTTTTCACACTCTGTGCATTTGATGCAAAAGTTAGCAAACACATACTCTACCAAAGGTGGCATACATGTTGGACGCAGCATTATTTTATCTAGGGGGGAGGGGTGTTGTGTCTTGAGCCTGCAGAAGCAGGCTCGGGACGATGCAAGAGTCCCGGGCATTGCAAAAGCTGCCCGGGACCAGACTGAGCAGCACCGGCCTTGCACGCATGCACGAGGCGGGAAAAGACTGCCTGCTATTGGTTGTGATTGCCCGGGGATCTGGGGGTATAAAAAGAGGCCTGTGTGCCTCTGCTCTTGTTGGTTGTTAGCTGTAAGAGAGTGAGAATAAAGCTCTGTTCTGTAACATGAATTGCCTCCTTCGCCTTTCATCTCCGGACTTAACAGTGCCTATCTAATAATACGTTGAATTGAATCCCATATATAGAATTTCTCCAAAAGCTATGCAGATTTGTCAGAATATCATAAAACAGTGAAATTTCAGTGTATAAAGTACAACTATTGAACTCTCTCCTGGTTTCATTTCTGAATAGGCATTACCACTTTCTGTATGCAATGAAAATTGTTATCCAGGCTACCTCAAGAGAAAAATAGATGAGAAGCCTTTTTGCTGCTATGATTGTCTTCCTTGTGCAAAGGGGAAAATTTCAAATAGATTAGGTAAGATATGCCTAATGAGAAGACTTATTAATTCTCACCAGCAATATTGTATACCTATCTGTGTTTAATCTGCACAGTATTGTTCTCAAATGTAATCAGTTATTCAGAATTTGGAGTGTTGGTCTCATTGAAGCAAAGTATTAGATGAGATGCGTTTGAATATTAGTAGCTCAGGATGGTAGTTGAGCTATTAGTTCGATCTCCAACCTTCGCAATTTGGCTGCAAATGTTTCATCTCCATTCATGGAGACATCTTCAGTGCACTTTGAATTGTGCTCGTGGCACTGGCCTTTAAATTGGTTTGAGTGTTATTTGTCCAGATGTTTTTGAGTCATGGTCAGGATTCAGGCTGTTTGACTGACTGGTTTCTTGTTTTGAATTGAATATGATGCTATGCTAAAGAAGCAAGAAAATGAGTTGTCCTTGCTGGAGAGAAGCAGGCACATAAATAGATATGAAACATAAATATTGGTCCTTCTGCTGATCTGATAATGAACTACAATCTTCATGGATCTTTAACCCTTATAAATAACTGGAATTCTTGCTAAAACATTTGTCACTTGAGCATAAAGAATATTCAAAATGAACAAGCTTTTGAATTAAGAGAAATTTCTCCAAAAAATAGATTATCTCTTTTTAAATGTAGAGAAGTCACTTATTAAGAATAAAAGTGATAGATTTTGACTCATTTTCCATAACATACATCAGTCATTAAGTAAAATGTCCAACCAGATGAGCTCAAAAAGAAGTATCACATCGTATCTCTGGAAAATAAGCTAGGAAACTCTGACCTATTACAAAATTTTCTGTTGCACGATCCTTCCATCTTCCAAGATGACACTGAGATTGATACAAACAACAGTCTTGGTGTCTATTTGACCAAACATATACAGAGTACTTTTCTGCATGTGGATGGTCCCATTCTTAATTTGTAATACTGTAATGCATGTAAAATGGACACAATTAACTAGAAATAAATGGAGCTGCTTTCATTGCTTCTATGGGCCACAATGTTTTCTTTGAGGAGTCCTTGGTGCTCTCTGAACTTGCTGGTTTTCTTGCAGATATTTCATTACCAAACTAGGTAACATCATCAGTTCAACAGTAATGATATTGACTTGCACTGATGATGTTACTAAGTTTGATTCTGAAATGTCTGCAAGAAAACAACTGATCTCAAATAGCACCAAAGTTTCCTCATTTCAATTCTGAGTTATAAATAACTTCCTGATTATGACTGTAATCCCATAATTCGGAGTAGAGTCAGGGCAACTGAATGGAACTGAGCATTTACTGGCTGGATGCCTTTCCTGACACCATGTGGAGTTGGCAGCAGATATTTTTTTCTTTACACCCTAAGAGAAACATCTGCCGCTATTGAATTGTCAACCACACAAGTGGGAGGCGAGCATTGTGGCTTTTGTGGTTCGCCACAATTAAGGTGGGCCACCCATGAGTCCTGGCAAGCAACGACAAGCCAGAAAAGAAGACACACACAGGAATCCCCTCGAGATGAGTGACCCAGAGGGTGTTCTGAGTTCCTCATTTATTTGCTTATATGAGGAAGTACATGCTTGTTACATGATTGGTTACATGTGCAGTCAATTAAGTACATGCTATCATATAATTGGTTACATACTTGTTGCAGGGCAGAAAACTAAGTAAGTTAACATGCAGTTGTGTCTTAGCATATAA
>NW_015402775.1:0-3594 GCF_001527695.2 Protobothrops mucrosquamatus
GCGGCTTATCACCTCCTCATTTCTCATAGATACTGCCTCCCATCTCCCATCACAAGTGCACCTAATCCCAGTTTCACTTCATGAATGCCCATCCTAGTCTGTGCATGCAAGAATTTTTAGTTTATTTCATCCAGTCTATCCTCCAGGAAAACAAAGCTGTATGGACATAGAATTCTTCCATTTTTTTCCTCATAATAACAACCTCATGAAATAGGCTAGGCTGAGAGATTTCATTGGTCCAGAGTCAACCTTGACAATTACATAATATTGGTTATGTTGATGAAGACTTAAAATACTAGAATCAACAAGAACGCAGAATAGATTTATCACTGTATCTGATTAATTTAATTATATATTTCAGCAATTTCTTCCAAAGGTTTGGTAGAGTAATGCATTTACCAGGCATGAGATTCAAGTCATCTTAAAAGCTTAGTCTTATACAGAAGATGAAGCATACTCAGTTGGTCATGTGGGCAAATGTGCTTTGTAGTTGGTTGTAAAACCTCATCCATTGATAACAACTAAGAGAGTGTGATGGAGAAGGTGAAGAGATCCTTGTGTTGGTCAAATATTAGTCTTCCGCGGTCTAACACAGCCAGACTGCAAAACACCAGATGTCCAGTACCTAGATATAAAGAGATACAGAAAATTTTACAGATAGTTTTCGCTTCACGGCCATTCATTCCATGAATATCCAAAGTTATGATGATGCTGAACAAATCTTATTTAATGTCTGGTCTTTGAAGTTATGGGTTGCAGTATTCCTGCGTTCAAGTGATCAAAATTTAAAACTTGGCAATCTGCCCACATTGACTACAGGATGTGCTTCAACGTTAACCACTCACCTGTTCCCACCCATCTCTGCTCTTCACTGTCCTTGCCATCCCTAGCTGACCTTTGCTGTTGTCTTCTTCTCACTGCTGAGGAGATAATGCTTAAACTGGCTCTTCATGAGTGCAGCCGGACAAGGGTGACTGCTGCCAGGGAGTGGGAAGACATGCAAAAGGGAAACAAGTCAGACCCAGGAGAGATTGCTTACAGAAATTGTTTTGCTTCCCTCATAAACTGGAGAGATTGGAGAAGAAGGGATTACAAAAGAATATGCAAACACCCAGTGGAGAATGTACTGGTTGTTTGCATAGTGTGCTAATGGCTGCCAAAGCCAGCACGTTGCTTTTGATATGTATTCCCCATTATGTGCCTGCTTACTCTCTTGTAATCACTTCCTTTCCAATTCTCTACTCTGCAAGCAGGATGGGGAAAGAAAAGAAAAACAACATACTAGGTCGAGGACAATGAATATTGACTGTATTGTTGTAACTTTCAATGGATGCTGTGGGAGGCGGTCGGTAAGTGAGAACTACGTGTAATGTGTTTTCAATAAGCAAGCAGACACACACACAAACATTTTCTAAATAGCATCAGAATGAACTATTGCCTTTGGGTATGTTGCAAACAGAATCGTGGGCCCTTGGGAAGCTAAAATGGGAAAGGTGCAATACTTTCAAAGTCTGTTGTTTTGCTTTGAACCTTAAGGCGAGAAATTTACTGCAACAGTTTTGTCTACAATTCTAGAGACTGTGGAGCTAATTCAAGAGGAAAGCAACCGGCCAACCAAGGCAGCAGAACTTTTTCTTCACTCCGTTCTACAGCTCAACGTGGATGGATGGTTCCGTGGTTTTCTGGATGCACTACAAGCTTCAGGTATGATTGCTTTATTACATAGGAAGTGTTTGCTAAACTACAATCCTTTTCCCTCTAAAACTCTAAATCAGTGGATTTATGTAAACCAGTGTTTCTCAACCTTGACAATTTTAAGGCATGTGGACTTCAACTCCCAGAATTCCACAGCCAGCCTTGCTGGCTGTGGAATTCTGGGAGTTGAAGTCCACATGCCTTAAAATTGTCAAGATTGAGAAACACTGATGTAAACAATTGCAATTTCATTGAATGGGTATCACACGAAAGAATTATTCAAAAAATTCAGAGCAGGGGTGTCAAACTCGATTTCATCGAGGGCCGCATCAGAGTTGTGGTTGACATTGGGGAGCCAGGGTGGGCGTGGCTGGGGTGGACGTGGCCAGCTCAACGTCGCTCGTATTGGGGGGCGTCTATGGTGGCCGGGATGGAGCTGGGGGGGAATCCATTGTCTCCAGCTGAGGAAGGTGAGACCAGGGCGAGCACTATACATTTGTCCACCAGAGGAGCCTTGCTGTCCCTCTCAGGCCATGCAGAGGACCCCCAGTGATGCAGGCTGCCCGGAGCCCTGGGCAGTAGAGGGCAAGCGCCCAGTCCAGCCTTTCCCAAGGGGGCACCTGGCTACGCTTACCTCTTCCTCAAGGCTGCTGCTGATTGGCTCGCTCTCCTTGACCAAGTTGCTCATGGTGTGTGGGGGAGGGCAAAATATGTGGGTCAGCGGGAGGCCCACTCTCTCTCTCCCTGCGAGGAGACCCAGCTTTATAACCAGAGCATCCTCAGTGATAGGATGGGAGACCACCAGGAGAGGTCAGGAAGAGGGGACAAGGGGATGGCGAAAGGGTAGCAGGGCTACTCGTGGCTAAGTCTAAGGCAGGACTTCCCTCAGATCCTTCCTCCCTCTCATTATAATTTCTTTCCTTCCTTCCTTCCTTCCTTCCTTCCTTCCTTCCTTCCTTCCTTCCTTCCTTCCTTCCTTCCTTCCTTCCTTCCTTCCTTCCTTCCTTCCTTCCTTCCTTCCTTCTCTTCTTTTTCCTTCCCTCTTCATTATCCTTTCCTTCTTCTTCCTTCCCCTCTTTTCCTTTTTGTTTGTCTTTCCTCTTTCCCTTTCTCCTTTCCTGTCTCTTCTTGGATGCTCAAATGCAAAAGGGTAAACATTTCTCGATGCCTCCTTGCCTTGTGATCAAATGCCACATTTGCTAGTAGTCTGTGGCCACTTAAAAGACCGAGAACAAACCAGGCTCAGTTTATCACGTGCTTGCATTTATTGGGGGCGTCCACAGACAACCGTACAGCAAAGCTGTCAAAATGGTGGCTGCGATAGTTGATCAGAGTTCCTCTGTTTTTTATGTGCAACAGCTTTAGCATTTAGGAACAGAGGTAAATTAGTTGCTTTTCTATTAATACATAATCCATAAAAGAGCTCTCCTGTAGGAGCCTGCCATGGTCTAATTCAGACTGGAAATATACAGTAGCAAAGGAAAATATTTTTCCCCACTCTGCTTTGTCCTGTTTTCCCCACTGGAAATGGCTGTTTGCAACACACAAGGAGGGGATACTTTCCTAAGAGTTCACAATTCAAGAATACCAATGTTAACTTGGATTGCCAATAAAGTCCTGTCTGTGACAAAAGAACATACAGGATCTCCTAACCTTCCGCCGCGCCCTCAAGACATGGCTTTTTCAACAAGCGGGACTGACCTAGGGTGAATTTTAAATAGGGAATAATTTTTAAAAATTTTCAAAGATTTTAAATATGACACAGCTATTAATATATTTGCTTTTAATTGGTTTTATAGGGGAAATGTTTTTTTTGTGTTGTTTTTTAACATGCTGTGAGCCGCCCTGAGTCCCTCTGGGGAGAAGGGCGGCATAGAAGTTTAAATATAAATAAATAAA
>NW_015402776.1:0-3594 GCF_001527695.2 Protobothrops mucrosquamatus
TATCCCAAGCTCAAAGAGTGGTGTGCTGCCCAGAATCCTTTGCCGAGGTGGCTAGGTAGAAATCAAATAAATCAAATAAAGCAGAATAAAAATAAACATTCCTCCTTATACTCCAAGTCCCCTGTCACATATTCTTTTTCCTTATAAGCACAAATGACACAGACTCCTGTCATGCAGAAAAATCCCGAACGCCGTCAACCCTGGCTAGACCTTCGTTCTGCCCCAAAGTGGCTGATTCTTTTGCAGTTCATTTCCTACCATTTTCTACATGGAGCCTGCCTTAATCATCACTAATCATTCGATGTAGGTTCGAAAGCTTTTAAGATACCCAGAGAACTTTTAAGAGGCAGCTCTGCCCGACGGTCTCCGTGCTTTGAAGACGCATTAACAACATTTCTCTTTTGGACTCCTGTCCAAAGTTAGAGGAACACAGGTTTCAATCAGAATAGAGCTGGAAGGGACCTTGGAGGTCTTCTAGTCCAGCCCCCTGCTCAAGCAGGAGAGTCTATATACCATTTCAGACAAATGGCTGTCCAGTCTCTTTTTAAAAACCTCCAGTGATGGAGCACCACTTCTAGAGGTCAGTTGTTCCACTGGTTAATTGTCCTCAATGTTAGGAAATTCCTCCTTAGTTCCAGGTTGCTTCCCTCCTTGATAAATTTCCATTGTTTCTTGACCTGCCTTCTGGCGCTTTGGAGAACAGCTTGACCCCCTCCTCTTCTTTGGGGCAGCCCCTCAAATACTGGAAAGCTGCTATCATGTCCCCCCTAATCCTTCTTCTCTCTAGACTGGCCGTAGCCAATTCCTGCATATGTTTCAGTCTCCAGGTATTTTTTTTTTTTATTTGTTGCAAAACTTTTCCAAACAAGTTTCCCCCCCCCAAAAAAAAACTTTTCAAAAAGTTTTTCTTTTCCCCCTGGAGGGTCGAAAATCAGGGGGAAGCCCAGACTCCCCCCCCCCCCACGTCCTTGGGACAGGACTTTGGGGTTATTTTTATTTATCTTATTTTAATTTAATGTTTTACCTTCTGCCATGGTGCCTGCAGAGAAGCTTCCCTTCCGCTCCGCTCTCCCGCTGCCTGCCTTTGCCAAGTCGCGGAGCCGGTTGCCTCCGAGCCAGGAGCCCTCTCCCTTTTATAGCCATCCCCTTCCCCTCCCCTCCCCTCGGCTGGGTGGGTGGGTAGATCACACAGTCATCACGAAAAGGAGACCGGGAAGACGGGGGGTGGGAATTGCAGGGGAGGGCGGCTTCCAGGAAAAATTAAATGCACATTTAAAAAAAAAAAAGATCAGAAAAGAGCATTAACACCAAATTAGGCACCGGAGTAGGTGGTGAACGGGACTTTTGAGTGACGGGCTGGGAGGGGGAGGATTCTGCCTGGGGAAAGAGCCCCCCCCCAGCTGGATTTTCTTGGCCAGATCCTGGGGGCAGCAAAGGCTGGGAACTGGAGCTGTCCCCCCCCCCCACTCCTTGGCTGGCACAAAGCCCATGTGCACCTCCCTGGGAACATGAGATGTTTTAAGCGCTCCTGACGTTGTTTGGGGTTGTTGTTATTATTATTATTATTATTATTATTATTATTATTATTATTATTATTACTATTATTACTATTATTACTATTACTATTATTATTATGGATCATTGCACAGTCAGCTAGATGTTCAGACTGGATTTGGCATTTTTGTCTGCCTATCGAGTCCTCACCAAGGACCTGGGATAGGCAGATGTGGATGTTTGATGGTATTACAGATCTCATCGCAGGATGGAAGCGGTTCCTAGTAAGGCCGCCTTTTGCAATTGACTAAGGGCGAATTTGTCAATGCCGATGATGGTGTTCAAGTGGTGCTCCAGTATTATTATTATTATTATTATTATTATTATTATTATTATTATTATTATTATTATTATTATTGTTGTTGTTGTTGTTGTTGTTGTAGTAGTAGTAGTAGTAGTAGTAGTAATAATAATAATAATAATAATAATAATAATAATAATAATAATAATAATAATAAAATCCCAAAACAACTGGAGCACCACTTGAACACCATCATCGGCATTGACAGAATCGCCATTAGTCAATTGCAAAAGGCGGCCTTACTAGGAACTGCTTCCATCCTGCGACGAGATCTGTAATACCATCAAACATCCACATCTGCCTATCCCAGGTCCTTGGGAAGGACTCGATAGGTAGACAAAAAGGCCAAATCCAGTCTGAACATCTGGCTGACTGTGCGATGATCCATAATAATAATAATAATAATAATAATAATAATAATAATAATAATAATAATAATAATAATAATAATAATAATAATAATAATAATAATAAAAAAGTTGGAAGAGACTTTGGAGGTCATCTAGTCCAACCCCCTGCTCAGGCAGGAAACCCTATACCATTTCGGACAAATGGCTGTCCAGTCTCGTCTTAAAAACTTCCAGTGTTGGAGCATCCACAGCTTCTGGAGGCAGGTAGTTCCACTGGTTGATTGTTCTCACTGTCAGGAAATTCCTCCTTAGTTCCAGGTTGCTTCTCTCCTTGATGAGTTTCCATCCGTTGCTTCTTGTCTTTGCCTTCAGGGGCTTTGGAGAATAGCTTGACTCCCTCTTCTTTGGGGCAGCCCCTGAGATACTGGAAGGATCTTTTTTACATCGTGGTGACCAAAACTGGATGCCGTATTCCAAGTGTGGCCTTACCAAAGGCCTTGTAAAGTGGTATTAATGCTTCACGTGATCTTGATTCTACCCCTCTGTTAATGCAGCCTAGCACTGTGTTGGCTTTTTTGGCGGCTGCAGCACACGGCTGGCTCCTATTTAAGGGATTGTCCACTAGGACTCCAAGGTCCCTCTCACAGTTACTACTGTTGAGCAAGGTACCCCCTATACCAGGGGTAGGCAACCTTGGCTCTTTTATGACTGGTGGACTTCAACTCCCAGAATTCCTGAGCCAGCATGGGGGAACTATGGCCTCCTCATGACTCGTGGACTTCAACTCCCAGAATTCCTGAGTCAGCATGAGGGAACTATGGCCTCCTCATGACTCGTGGACTTCAACTCCCAGAATTCCTGAGCCAGCATGGGGGAACTATGGCCCCCTCATGACTCGTGGACTTCAACTCCCAGAATTCCTGAGCCAGCATGGGGGAACTATGGCCCCCTCATGACTTCTGGACTTCAACTCCAAGAATTCCTCAGCCAGCATGGCTCAGCTTAGAAACCTCTCCCTTTCCCCTCAGCGTGGCTGGCTGAGGAATTCTGGGAGTTGAAGTCCACCAGTCATAAAAGAGCCAAGGTCGCCTACCCCTGCCCTGTACTATACCTATGCCCTGTGCTTCTGTGCAAAGGCTGAAAAAAGGGGGGGCTCAGCTTCCTGCCCCTTTTGAGGGCTAAGCCCCACAAGAGGCTTATCGGGGAGAGACAGCGAGGCCAGACCCAGACAGGAAGAGGAAAAGCATGGCCTTGAATGTGGGGTGGCATAGCCACAGACAGGACCTGCCAACCTGCTGGGTCCCTTCTCCTTCTCATTCAGCTGGAAGGGACCTCGGAGGTCTTCTAGTCCAGCCCTCTGCTCAAGGAAGGAGACCCTTACAGAAACTG
>NW_015402777.1:0-3593 GCF_001527695.2 Protobothrops mucrosquamatus
GATCCTTTTCTTTTCTTACATCAAGGTTTTCATTCTCTATCTCGCTTCTGAGATTTGTTACAAACACTTCATTTTAACATTTGAATCCTTTGCTTCCAACCAGACCCGTTTTTAAAGACTTCAGCCATATCCCAGCGCTTCCAAAGTTATGAAATGTTTAAATAAAAAGCATCCTGCATCAATTTAATCTGTTTTTTGGTGGGGGTTTTTGGTCCTCGGAAATTCTGCTTTTAAAACTCGGGAGACCTCTAAAATGCCTTTTGTAGGAGAAAAGAGTTCCAGCCTGCTTCCGATGAAATATTTAATAAAATTTACAGCATTTTCTTCCGATCGAAGTTGGAGGAAACCAAATTTATGATAGGCTGCCAGGCTCAGAGCAACAATAAGTGTCAGCTTGATAAAAGGATGCTTTTTCTAAGCACGGACAAAATAAAAAATGTAAGGCAGAGACTCACAAAACACATCAAGTGACAAACGAAAGCAACCAATGACAGGGGATCCTCGCGATACGACCACAATGGAGCAAAACATGTCTGTGGTTAAGCAAGGCAGTTGTTAAACGAGTTTTCCTTCATTTTATGATCTTTTGGCCCCAGTTGTTAAATGAATCACTGCAGTTCTTAAGTGAAACATGCGGTCGGTAAGGGCATGCAGCTTCCCCCATTGACTTTGCTTGTGAGAAGTTGGGTGGGGAGGCCAACAATGGCGATCACGTGACCCCAGGATGGGGCAACTGTCATAAGTGCCTGTCAGTTGCCAAGCCTCTGAACTTTGATCACGTGACCATGGGGAGGCTGCCACAGTCATAAGGGAAAGTTGGACGTTGATGAGAATTGAGGGCCTTGAAATCCACATATCTAGAAGTGGCCCAGAACTGGAAAATGTGACATGTCTGGAAGTTGCCAAGGCTGAAAAACACTGGCCTAATTGAACAAGGTCCTGGTCAAAGCTGTTCTTGAAGTCTTAAGAAGACTGATTTATGAGTCCTGTTGATGAACAAGAGGGATAGATGATTCCCTGAGTCAATGTCCAGCACTAAACATTAATATAAAGATCCCGTTTGATTTCTCTGTTGTTTTTTTAAATAAGATTATAAGCAAGGATTATAAACACTAAGCACTGACTATAAGTGATTATAAGTACAAAGCATAGACTAGACTAGGAGTCTTCAAACTTGGCCCTTTTATGACTTGTGGACTTCAACTCCCAGAATTCCTCAGCCAGGCACGTTGGCTGAGGAATTCTGGGAGTTGAAGTCCACAAGTCATGAAAGGGCCAAGTTTGAAGACCCCTGGACTAGACTGATGTTTTGTTGCTGATCTTTTGTTACTAGTTGGGTCGTGGAAGATCTGCAAGAAAACATACAAACTCAGAGAGGACCCCATAGCCTCCTCCTCCTCCTCCTCTCCTCTGCTTTCCTCCTGTATCCTTCTCTTTCTTCTCTTCTTCTATTTTGCCTCCTCTTCCTCCTCCTGTTCTTCTCCTTACTCCTTTACTCTGCAAAGCCGACTCTCATCTAACACTGATGAAGTTACCTAGTTGGGTAATGAAATGTCTTCAAGAAAACCACCCAGCTCAGAGAGCACCAAGGACCCCACTGTTCAATCCTGTGATAAAAAATCTACTCTTCTACCACGTTATATTCAGTTGTATCATAAAACATCTACATAAAAAAAAAATTGGCAACTTACAGCCCTGCTAAACTGAAGTTGCCTATTAATATCACAAAGAAAACTAGTTTTCTCCCAAGGCTCATGCCGATATTTCTGATACGGGTGCAAGGTACGTATCAAGAAATGCCTCTCTGTTACAGGTATGCCTCCCCCCACCAAACAAACCCCCCAAAATATCAATCAAACTTAGAAGACAACCAAGGAGGATGGGAGGGGAAGCAGAGCATGAAAATGGTTTTGACTTTCATGGATGAAAGTAAAAAGATGCTCGAACAGCATGACCAAGCTCTATAAAAACTCTTCTGCGGTACCTCAAATCGTTCAGACTAAAAACTGAATACTGTCCAGCTCTCGCTTCTCCACTTTTTTTCATACAGTAATCTTGGCCAAAAAGATCTTCCTTGGCCAGCAATGAGATTTTCCCATGGGCTCCGAATCCGTTGGCGAGGTCCATTTTGCCCTCCGAATTCATGGAGACCCAACCCTAACCCTAAGTGGATTTTCCCCCAATGGGATTTTCCCATGTATTTTGCCAGGGAACAGAGTTAAGGCGGGCTTGAAAAGTGAGCACCCTCTTAAGCATACCGATGTTCTATGAATCTGTTGGCGATGTCCATTTCTCTCTCCAAATTAAACTCTATTCAAATTCAAATTCACTCTCCCTATTCAAATCCAACTCTTTTATTCTGTGTCGTAATTCACGGAAATCTAACATTAACCCTAAGTGGATTTGCACCCCACTGGGATGCATAGATAAACCTGGGTGTCTCTTTTTCTATCCAACGTCTTCGCCATTGCTGTCAGGCGCGAGAGGCCAGGTCACAATGTGGAAGCTTCAATAAACTCATTTATCGCCCACGATGAAGAATCTTCTGAACTAATAGTCAATGCCTGTAATAGTCAGATGAGAGCCGACTGCAGTCAAGTGGAGTTCGACCCGGTTCCTTTGTGGTAACGTAGGGATCCTAACGCGATCGCTCTTTTGACTCCACCCCAGGTTCTGCCCGTCCTTCTTCTACAATTGCATACTCTTGGCCAAAGACCAAGATTGCTTTAAGCAAAGACCCCACATGGAACACGGAATAATAGAGATATCTGAACATCCATCCTGAACAATGAAGACACCATCTGTCAGATCATAGCAGGGAGAAGGTCAGTGACCTGACACTAAAAGATAGTAATTCAAAGCACTCTTCGGAGAGACTTCGGGATGATGAGAAGGCAGTTTTGCTAGAGAAACAGAGAGATGTAATTTCCCCACGCCTTGGCTAAGATGGATCAATTTCCACAGCTCAAGCCAGGCTGTTTTTTGGGTTTCAAACAAGCCTCTTCAGGAGAAACGCCTAAAAAGGATCAGGATGAGAAGGAAATGACAACTCCAGCTGTCTAGAATCCAAGAATAAATGTCTCCAGAAGTTTCTAAATCAACTCCTGGATGAACAATGGGTTTCTTGTCCTTCTGAGGTTGCATCGTTGCCATGTAAGTAGACAATGTTTGCAAAAGGAAGCAAAAACAGCGACGGCTGGAGATGAAAGAGTAACCTACAACTAACACATTGTGAACCAACAAAAACACTATAGATGCCTGCAAGAAACGAAGTCCAGCATCTTCCAGTATATACAGGTGTGACTTTTGAGTTGCTTACTGGTATAGGAAACGGGCAGGTAAATCGGGGTGTATTTGAAAAAAAATTGTATTTTAAGAAGGTATCACTTTATATTGGCTGTGAAAGTTGGACCATAAGAAAGGCTGAGCGCCAAAGAATTGAGGCCTTTGAACTATGGTGCTGGAGAAGACTCCTGCGAGTCCCCTGGACTGCAAGGCGATCAAACCGGTCAGTCCTAGAGGAGATCAACCCTGACTGCTCTTTAGAAGGCCAGATCCTGAAGTTGAAACTCAAGTACTTTGGCCACCTAATG
>NW_015402778.1:0-3592 GCF_001527695.2 Protobothrops mucrosquamatus
ACTTTTAAAACAGCAAAGCAAACATAAAGTCTATCTCTGATATCTCAATTTGTCATCTGAGGACAGCAAAATGTTGCAGCAATAACTTCTTGTAAATGAGAACCTATCTATTGTAATCACAAAGGAAACAACCAAAACATTTTCTGAAGACGAATGCAGTTTCCAGTTTTTATTTGCCCCAGCTGAGTAAATATAGCAGTACATAGTACACTTAATCCAAATGTACATTTTTAAATATAACTTGTTTGAAAAAAGGAACAGTTCTTTTTCTATTGCTTATTTATAACACACACACACACACACACACACACACATAAATCAATGGCTGATTTAAAAAAAATGGATTGGAATTATCAGAATAGCTCTTAGTCACTTAACTATTAAAAATTCACTATCAATATATTTAATGAAAATTATTCCAAAGAAAATCTTAAAATCCATTATTAAGCAAGAATTATTAGATATGTGATATATTTTGAAACTTGATGGCCACCTAGTTTCTTTAGAATTTTGTATGTCATCCCATTTTGGTTACTGGCATGGTTATCTGCCACAAATTGAGATTATTTTAAAATGCACTCAATAGCATCATAGTGCAAACCCTACCCTTATATATTTGCAGTTTTGCACATTTTATCTTACAATTTTTCTTTCCACAAATGCCCAGATATTTGCAGATGATAATTTCAGCAACAAAAGCATGATATTTCTTTATTTATTAGGAAATAAGCAGCTTTAAAATCAAACTCTGATAAATTCAACAAATCTTGAGATTTAAAGTATAGATGACTATAGCTTTGTTTTAAACCTAGTCGCCTCTAGAACAGGGGTCTTCAAACTTGGCCCTTTTAATGAGTTGTGGACTTCAACTCCCAGAATTCCCCAGCCAGCGTGCCTGGCTAAGGAATTCTGGGAGTTGGCGTCCACAAGTCATAAAAGGGCCAAGTTTGAAGACCCCTGCTCTAGAAGCATTGAACTGCAACCCCCAACCAACCTAAATCTTTCATCAGTTTGGATTTTGGCATTTTTTTCATTTGGATGGGGATCTTTTGATATTGATATAATTGCTTAATGGTACTTTGTCCTGAAACAAAGCTAAACTACACTCTCTTCTGTTCAGAATCCGTAATGACACTTTTTGCCCCAAAATATAAAATGAAGCCAGAGGATGAAAGTTGTACAACTCTGAAAACCTATTAAAACTTCATAATGCTCTAAAATATATTTTTGATATTTGTTGAAAATCTGGAGTGCATAGGAGACTGCCTTTTTTTTTTAAAAAAAAAATCACACTCCATTAACCTTCCCCCCCATATGCCTTAAAAAAAAAAAATCTAGCAACCATTCTGCCTCAAGTGCTTTTCATTTTTCAACAGGTTACTTCAGCATTTTTTACCCAAAACCTAGCTTTGGTTGACCTTAGCAGGGGTAAGCATTTATTTTGCAGCTACTTAAATTCTATAATTTCTCTTAATACTTCTTAATGCCTGGATGCAACATGGCCCAATGATAACCCAGAATTTCCTTAAGGATCAACTATCTCGGGAATCCTCTACTAGCAAATCTTATTACCGACGCAAATTAGAGCTCGTCAGGGTATCACAAATCACGCCAACATACTTTTCTGCTTAAAGGCTGGAGGAATGGCTGCAAAAAAGAACTTGATAGATCTTTATTACTATACTATACTATTACTATAATATAGCAAGTATGGTATACTTACTATACTTCTAAGTTTTCCATTCCTTTAATAGCATCAAAACTAGTTTTAACTTTTACAAACCATTTATTTTGGTTTTCAGAAAACTTAAAATTTAGAATTTCTCGATTCACAATTTTCCAAACTCTTGATTTTTGAACCAAATCCGGAACTGCAGAGAAAGAGCAGAACGTGGATCTTGCGATCTCCCCTTCTCGGTTTGTAAGCAATCTACCGAATTTGACAGTGCTAAGCTGCACTTCCTCCACGCGTGGACCTTGGGAGTAAGTCTCACACATTTCAACTATTAATATAGGTCAGGGGTAGGCAACCTCGGCTCTTTTATGACTTGTGGACTTCAACTCCCAGAATTCCTGAGTCGGCGTGTCTGGTTCAGGCATTCTGGGTATTGAAGTCCACAAGTCATTAAAGACCCAAGGTTGCCTACCCCTGAATTATAGGTTATAGGACATCTATCGCCGTTATTTCTTCCACCTCGCTCTCATCCGCAGCTCTCTCATTGCTGCTGCTGCTGCTGCTGCTGCCACCAAGACCCCTGCCTGAGCCTCTGTCTCAGTGTTTCTCAACCTTGACCATTTTAAGGCATGTGGACTTCAACTCCCAGAATTCCACAGCCAGCATTGCTGGCTGTGGAATTCTGGGAGTTGAAGTCCACATGCCTTAAAATGGTCAAGGTTGAGAAACACTGCTCTAACCTCTAGCCTCGCATCTACCTCCCCTTCCCCCCCCCTCCCGCCATCCCAAGCCGTCCGGAGTCGATTCGCTCTGCGAATGGCGCGCTTTTGCGCATGCTCCAGTTGCGAGCCGAAACGTCACTTCCGTCGCGGCGGTGACCATTGCCGGAAGCGCCCGTTGGTAACAGACCTGGTTGTGGTGTAGGGTCTGCGCGGTTCCGTTGAGGGGGGGATAAGTTGCCGGAACGGCTTCACCGAGGCCAAGCTGCCATCATGATGGAGGTAAGAAAATAGAGCGCTTTTCTTCCGACCCTTTGCACATGGCCAGAGCTGCTACGGCCAGCTGATTCGAAAGGGAATTAGTGACGACGCCCTCGGTCTTTGCTGCTGGGGCTGGGTTCGGCCAACACCTTTAGCCCACCACCCGCCTCCCCCAAACGGTCAGCTACGTATAGGAGCCTAATAGGGTGCCGCCTTAGGCGAAGACTGCCGTGAGAGGATCAAAAGGGTAAATGTGTAAATGGTAGTATAAACAGGCGTAGAATCAAAATCCCGTGAAGTCTTAGTACCGCTTAGTAAGGCCACATCTGGAATACTGCATCCAATTTTGGTCACCCCGTTACAAAAAAAGATGCTGGGACTTTGGAAAAAGTGCAGAGAAGAGCAACTGGAATGATTAAACTACAGTGGTTCTCAACCTGTGGGTCGGGACCCCATTTGGGGTCGATCGACCATTTCACGGGGGTCGCCAAGCAAGGCTGTCCGCCATTTTTTTTGGTCCGCCATTTTTTTCCCCTTTTCCGGCGGGTGCCTTACCTCCCTTGGGCTGGGCCAGCTGGTGGTCGGCCTGCTCCATCTCTGCCGCTTGCCAGCTACGCCTTGGCTGGCGCAGGGGGCGGAACCACGCATGCGTGGCGCTCCCGGGCAGGGAAAGTCCTCGACTTACGACCGGTTGGGTAGTCCTCGACTTACGACCGGTTTAGTCCTCGACTTACGACTGGTTTAGTCCTCGACTTACGACCGGGTGGGGTCGCGGCATTAAAAAGGTTGAGAACCGTCTTTAAGAAAAAGATAAAGTTTAAGCCTCAGTTATTTTTGTTGGGTATTATGGAAAATTTGGATAAAAAAGAAATGGAATTGATGCTGAATTTGATAACTGCTGCGAGATTATTAATAGCTCAATGTTGGAAAACGGATT
>NW_015402779.1:0-3591 GCF_001527695.2 Protobothrops mucrosquamatus
GGATCAACTGTTCCTTAAAATAAGTGTCTCCATTTCCACAAAACCAAATGAGTCAAGTTCTCAAACTCCCCTTCAGGAATGTTTGATAGCATAATTTTCACAGCTGTAATCACAAATTTGGCAGAAGCCCCTTGCATTTGGGGACTGTGTCATCTGCCAGAGCTTTACACACTGACGTCTTTTGAGTATATCTTGATGCACCTGATAGCTTCTCTTCTCCAGAGGGAGAAACGCTATGCTTATGATGAAATATTCCTCTTCCTTACTAACGGCACGTATTTTAGCTTCTTTGGGAGGTTTTTTTTCCCCACCATCTTGAGCATTAACAATAATGCTCTGGCTGACTTTGGTCTAGTACAAACTACTAGAACAGTGGTTCTCAACCTGTGGGTCGGGACCCCATTTGGGGTCGATCGACCATTTCATGGGGGTCGCCAAGCAAGGCTGTCCGCCATTTTTTTTTGTCCGCCATTTTTTTGTCCACCATTTTTCCCCCTTTTCCGGCGGGTGCCTTACCTCCCTTGGGCTGGGCCAGCTGGTAGTCGGCCTGCTCCGTCTCTGCCGCTTGCCAGCTACGCCTCGGCCGGCGCAGGGGGTGGAACCACGCATGCGCGGCGCTCCTGGGCAGGGAAAGTCCTCGACTTACGACCGGTTGGGTAGTCCTCGACTTACGACCGGTTTAGTCCTCGACTTACGACCAGTTTAGTCCTCGACTTACGACCGGTTTAGTCCTCGACTTACGACCGGTTGGGGTCGCGGCATTAAAAAGGTTGAGAACCACTGTACTAGAAGAAGCCTGTAGAAATATTGCAACTTTCTCTGGAAATTCTCCGTTGAACTTTGGCTCTGCCGCATGTCCAAAGTTACACTTAAGAGTGAGACTTACCAGGAAGTATTTAGTCAAGATCAAAAAGACGGAGAGAAAATTTAGACTACTAAAGTCTTGTAAAGTCAAACTTTTCCTTTCCTGGTTATCTTTCCTGATGCCCTCCAGATCTATTGGAGCAACTCTGCAACTCTTTGTCAGCATGGACAATAACCATTCGTTACTTGTATGTGTGTGTTTGTATGGTTGTGCGTGCATGTACGCATGTCTACATGCACACTTATATGCACAGCCCATCTTCAGGATTATTCATTGATTTGATTTATTTAATGAATTTAAACCCTGCTTTTTGCTTGGAAGGTTGAGTTAAAAAGATGTATCTGGAACTTTTTCTGGGCAAGGAAATTACTGGAGTCAGTTTCTGCAATCAAGTGAGCACTTTGTCAACAGCATCTGCCTCTTTGCCCCATTTTGTTTCCGTTTGTACCTTTGTTTTGGCCCTTAGGGGGGATTAGTTACATTTACAGGTAGTCCTTGACTTATAACCATTTGTTTAGTGATCATTTGAAATAACAACGGCACTGAGAAAAAGTGACTAATGACCATTTTTCACACTCAAGACGAGCATCCCCGGGGTCACGTGATCAAAATTCAAACATTTGGCAACTGGCATGTATTTATGACAGTTGCATCATTCTGGGGTCACGTGGCCTTCCAACCAGCAGAGTCAACTGCAGTGATTACTAACTCATCAACTGCAGTGATTCACTTAACAACTGTGACAAGAAAGGCCATAAAATGAGGCAAAACTCACTTAACAACTGTCTTGTTTAGCAATGGAAATTTGGGGCTCAGTTGTGGTCCTAAGTCAAGGACTATCTGTATACTGTCCAGCAAATGGTTCTAGTTGATAGCATCCTGCTTTGGGCAGCAACTTCTTTGAGCAAAATCCCTGACAGTCCAAACAAGATTAGATCTACCTTGGCAGAATCTATATCAGATCTCACACACTGATTCATTAGCAGAGAGTGGTATCCATCGCAGTCCTTTCACTTAGAGATACAAGGCATTCAGTCAAGACAACCTGCGTCAAAAATGTGTACAGATCAACTGAGAAAAAGCTGGAAGGCGGATGAGTAATGTGTTCATCAGGAGCCTGTAAAGATTCTCTAACTTGGCTCTAAAACCTTCCCATTGTAGATTTAATTGGAAGCTTTTGGAAGAGCCTCAGCAGAAAATGAGATATTTGAGAGATCTTCAAAAATCATGATTGTGGAAAGATTTTTTGTGAAAAGACAAAACAACATTTAGACCATGTTCTCTTCTTGTCCAACACATCCTTTAATCTGTCTTTCATTTCCAAGCAACGGTAGGAGATGACCAGGCTGAGCCCGAAGGAGGGGTCAAATGCGTCATCAGTCTCGAGTCCTTCACACCTACAAGAGATGTAAGTCCCACCCACCTTGAATTCCTTTGACTGTTATCTACTGCCAATTTGTTTTGACCATTAGCAGTTCAGATTCTTGTAAAGAGCTTAAGCTTGTAGTAAATCTTTATATTCATTTGAACTGCCTGGATTTCTTGATTTCCCCAGCACCTGACATCAACATGATGGGCACCAAAGTTCTAGTCCAACACAATCACACTGGCACCATAATATCAAAAAATAACAAATAATACCTGCTGAGAATTCAGAATTGAAATTTCTCTTGTGTTATTCTCGAATTATGAAACATTCTCTCCAGAATTGCACCCAACACAGACACTTTTGATCTGGACAAAGGTAAAAAAAACAATTTTTTGAGCTTTGGTTTTTACAATTAATCTATTGTTGTTGATGCTTCCATGTGGCTGTTTCTATTTTTTTTAATGACAATGACTATTTTATCTTTGATTTGTTGAATGCTACCTTACCGAGGTAGAAACCCAAACCAAAATAAAGGATGCTTTTTGCACACTGCAGCTGCTCAGATTTATTTTGGACCGTTGATATATTATAAGACCCATTGTAGGGGAGTCTATTTTTAACTAAACATAGACAACCTATTTTCAGGGCATGTTAGTTGTACATGTTTATTATTACTCTAGACTTTGGGAGTTAGCCTTTAATTTGATGCCTTCATCCCCAACACCATGAACAACGTTGTTGGGGGAGACAATGTTTCAGAATCCAGGCACATCACGAACTTCAGAGGAACATGTTAACCTTTTTAAAGTTTCTTAAACTAAAGCGGCACAAGTTCTAGTACCACTTTACAAAGCCTTAGTAAGACCACACCTGGAATACTGTATCCAGTTCTGGTCACCACAATCCCAAAAAGATGTTGAGACTCTGGAAAGAGTGCAGAGAAGAGCAACAGAAATGATTAGGGGACTGGAGGCTAAAAGATATGAAGAACGGTTACAAGAATTTGGGTATGTCTAGTCCAGAGGTCGGCAACTTGCGGCTCCAGAGCCACATGCGGCTCTTTGAGCCTTCCCCTGGGGCTCCCAGTCTGCCATTTGCAGAGAGAGACAGAGACAGAGAGAGGCACTTGCGCTTCCCTGCTTCTCTCTCTGTCTCCCGCTGTCTCTCTATGTGTTTGTGTTTGTTTGTGTGTATAAAAAAAAGAGTGGACTCACGGAGGGTGTTCTCCGAAGAGCTGAAAAGCTTACTGGGCAGGGTTCCTGCCTTGGCTGCGTCTCTGCAGGAAGCAGGAAGCAGGAAGGGCAGGAGAGAGCTAGCTAGCCCAGCTCTGCTGACTCAGGAATTCTGGGAGTTGAAG
>NW_015402780.1:0-3591 GCF_001527695.2 Protobothrops mucrosquamatus
GTCCGGAAGTCCATCCTAAGGAGTGCATGATCTGACCATGACAAGGGCTCTATATTTATCTCCCCCATTTCCAGATCATTCTGCCACCGGCCAGAGACAAAAATTAGATCTAGTGTATGTCCTCCCGTGTGAGTGGGGGCATGAACTAATTGGGTCAAGTCCATGGTTGTCATGGAGGCCAAGAACTCCCGAGCCGCCGACGACATTTCACCCGCCGATGGCAGGTTGAGATCCCCCATGACTATAAGTCTGGGGGTCTCAACCGCCACCCCGGCTATCACGTCAGCCAGCTCAGGCAGGGCCATTGACACATAGCAGGGGGCCAGGTATATTATCAACAGGCCCACTTGCACCCCTTGCCCCCACTTCACAAGGAGGGACTCTGCACCGTCTATCTGAGGCACGGTGGCCTCCCTTGGACATAGGCTCTCCCTTATAATTATTGTGGATGATTTCTCCATTACGTATTAGAATGCAGGTAATATCTATTGAAACTAAATGTAGAGAGATTCAGTACTGATGAAAGAAATATTGTTTCTATAACTACACCTAGGCCTTGACTCATGTCTGTTTTGAAATTACAACAGATTCAGTAAGTGTGCTTTTTATAGCCTATAATGGACTTCTGGGCATTGAAAAATGTCTAGCTGTTCCCCTGGTCACATGATTGTATTTCAGGCACTTGGCAACTGGCTCACATTAACAACAGGTTGAAGTCGTGTGACTGTGTTTTGTGATGGTTTCTGCAACATAAAATAACTTATCTGCAAGCTTCTTCCTTCTAAATCTTGAAAAAGTGGAGCACCACTTTTTTTGTCAGGGTACATGTACAGTATCGATTGGTTTGATTTTATATATTGTCTTTAATGCTTTATAGAAGTGAACTGCTCAAAGTTCATGAAAACTATACAATAGTTTGTAAATAAAACTAGCTTACAATAAATAAGCAAGCAACAGTCCATAGTAAATATACTGCTCAAAAAAAATAAAGGGAACATTTTACCATGGAACTGAAGGGGTTTGCGTTCCCTTTATTTTTGTGAGCAGTATATATTTATTTAACTTTTTTTTGGCTGCTCAGAATTTTTAAAGCAATCAAGCAAACAAACCAATAAATAAAAGTCCAAGACAGAAAGCACTAATGACAAAAGGAGCTCAAGAAGTTTAGGGGTTTAAGCAATGAATGTACTAAAAACACAATGGCAAATTAAATTGAAAAGAAATGGAAGATAGTGGGGTTACTGGAAATCTGAAAACAGAACAACAAAAAAAGAGAGATATCAGATATGTAGAGAGAGTACTGTTTATCTACAGATGGCCTAATAATAGACAGACAGACAGACAGAGAGACCGAAAATAGACTCACAGAAAGAAAGAGTATCAGAAAAACTAAAGTTCACCATGAACTAGTTGGTGAAGAGTGCCAAGAAAGATACATTAGTAAAATAAAAAGGGAAAAATAAGAATGTTTCAGTATTCAGTGACTCTTGCAAAATGCTCATTGATTATAAGGAAAGAACCAAGTTATTAAACCTTTATTTTGACTGTCGTCTCCAATAATATTTATATATTCTACCTGTCAACTCCTGATGAGCAGAATGCTGGTAGTGAAGTGAATAGAAATAAGTAATTTTCAATGTTATATTGAAAAATAAGTAAACATGGAATATAAAATGCCATGGAAATTATATTTTTCAATATATCATTCATGTAGGAGAAAGAGTGGCAGAACCCTGGAATGGAGTTAAAATGGGGATATAATCCCAATAGCCCAAAGCAGACTAAGTTCAATCCACCTTGAATTGCATAACATGTAGCAGGTGCTAACAATTATTTGAGAAGATTCCAGTGCATAAGCTATTTAGCAATAGATCAGTTTAATTGGAACTTCACATGTGGATCTGGTCTTTCATGCCTGACATTTAGTTATTTATAACTTATGAGATGTATTGCATCACTTTTTCAAGGAAAATCTAAAAACCACCATTAAGCTTTGAGCTAAGAATATCTGGTTAACTAAGTATAAATTACTAATTTAAATTATAAGCTGTAATAAATTGTAATAGTATTGAAAATTTCTCATGAAATTTAAATATAAAATTTAGGAAAACCTAAATTTGGGGTATGGTACAAATCTGTGTAATAAATTATTATCCAGGAATGACAATTGACTTGTATAATATTCTGAATAAAGCTTTTCAATTGAAATTCTTATTGTTGAATATCTGTTATTGTTCTGCATTCATTTAATCATACATGGTTCAGCTGCATTTTGTTAACAGTTTGTAAATTAAACCCTATAAATGTTCAGAATAGTATGTTAAAAGATTTTAAAATTTAGATAAGTCTCTCATTATTACACCTTTGTTTCTTCAGTTCTTTAATGCTCTGCTACTTATTTGAAAGTACTGAATCAGGTAGACTGGACTAATGTGAGAAAGAGTCTCATCAGAATTCATCTTGGATTTTTTAAATAATTAAGCCTTGGAATCTAAACAAATTATTAACTTCTCATTAGATGAATTTCTTGGTATTTTCTTTTTAATTAAAAAAGACATTTCGTAAGGAGGCGGAGGCCAGTGAAAAGAAGCATAGGATTATTCTTTTCCTATATTTCTCTCAGATATTCAATATATTATTTATTGTTTGTTGCAGTCAGCCAGATGTTCAGAGTAGATTTGGCATTCTTATCCACCTATTGAGTCCTTCCCAATGACCTGGGATAGACAGATGTGGATGCTTAGTGGTGTTAAAGGTATCATTGCAGGATGTAAGTTGTTCTGAGTAATGCTGCCTTTTGCAATTGACCGATGGTGAATATGTCAGTGCTGCTGGTATTCAAGTGATGCTCCAGTTGTTTTGGGATTGCATCCAAGATGTCTATTACTATTAGTACTACTTTTGCTTTCTTTTGTCACAGTCATTCTATTTCTATTTTCAGGTCTTTGTATTTTGTTATTTTCTCCAGTTCTTTCTCTTCTATTCTGCTGTTTTCAGGTATGGTCTCTTATTAATTATTTGTATGGTCAGAACACAACCCAAATATTTTTATACAAATATCTGGAAGTCTGTCTCCTTCCATAGAAATAACATACAGTAAGGAGATCTAATCTATTTCAAGATCCATGTTAATCAAGTAGCATAGTAGTACAATTTAGAACTGCTAGTTTATGGTAGCCTTTCACTCTCCTGTTATATCTTGAATTTAATCCTTGGTTTTTTATTGGAACACATATAGTATATTACTTGTCTCTGCTTGTTACTTACTACCTTATTTTCAACATGAATTGGATTCATTTGAACAAGGTAGCCAAGCCTTGGCAGAATGCTCACTTTAATTACTGCAGTTCTTCACAATCAGAATAAATTTAGGGTTTTTTTTTCTCATCTAGAAATATCTGCCATCATGCTTTCCATTATTCCATTAATTTTTTTAACATGTGTGTTTTGTTCAAGCAGATTCTCAAATGTATGATCTTCTTTACAGCAGTTACAGTATGTTATTTGATATAAGTATTGCTTTTGTCTGTCAGCTCAGTGTTTGTTTTTTAAATTTATCAGGCAGCCTGAAACAAAATTATATGGTGCACA
>NW_015402781.1:0-3590 GCF_001527695.2 Protobothrops mucrosquamatus
CCATGGGTTGTTGAAGGGCTAGTGGCTGCAGATGCCATTCCAAATTACGCAGTATTAAATGTGATGGAGAAGTTAGCTGAGGAAAGGAAGGGCAAATCACATCATTTTCTAGCATCTATTATGAAGGGGCTTGCAAACTGTTGCTTTCAGAGTTTTAAAAGGTGCACCTGTAGTCTCATGAGCTACCACCATGTTGATCGAGGAACTAAAGCAAACACAATCACATTGAGGAACGTTGGCCCCAATGCAATTTGATACATGGAAACTTGCAAGTAATCCTTGACATACAATCCTCAAAGTGAGGATGGACCTCCCCAAAACTATTTATGAGCTGGTTTTAAAGTTACAACAGCCCCCTCCCCCCCCCATTAAGTGATTGCATTTTGGGTGCTAGGCAACCAGCCTACATTTATGGTCATTTTGTAGCATCCTTCAATCACATGATAATGTATTTTGGCATTTTATGCCCGAAATTGGTGTTTACTTTTGGTTTCCAGCAAAAGACGCTCATTGGGTTTTAATGGGTTTGTTTAAAGACCAAGACTTCTCTGGAGGAAGTAGTTATTTGAATGAAATTGACCTCCCTACATTGATGAGAATCCTTGAGACAGAATGATTCAATTCTCTGATTCAAAAATAAACACTGCAACCAAAACCACTTTGACAACTGGAATCAAACAAAGTCAAGAGCAGCAAATCCAGACATCCCCAGTAAATAAATGACTTGAAGGCATGTTCGGCTCATACCAACCTCTCCCGCCTGTTTTCCAAGGCTGTTGAAGTCTGTCAAAACATTCATTCTACTTTTCAAAATAGTTGCTTTCTCATTTTTCCATCCAGTAATTACCATAATAGTAAGATGCCTTTTTATTATTTTTATTTTATTTATAAAGCCTTAGTAAGGCCACACTTGGAATACTGCATCCAGTTTTGGTCACCACAATATAAAAAAGATGTTGAGACTCTGAAAGAGTGCAGAGAAGAGCAACAAAGATGATAAGGGGGCTGGAGGCTAAAATATATGAAGAACGGTTGCAGGAATTAGTCTAGTGAAAAGAAGGAGTAGGGGAGACATGATAGCAATGTTCCAATATTTGAGGGGCTGCCACAAAGAAGAGGGGCTCAACCTATTCTCCAAAGTACCTGAAGGCAGGACAAGAAGGAATGGATGGAAATTGATCAAGGAGAGAAGCAATCTAGAACTAAAGAGAAATTACCTAGAAGACTTCCAGGGTCTATCCCAACTTTGTTATTCTGTTCTTCTGTATCCCATTAGAGAAGAGTGAGGGCAATGAGGGCAGAGATTCCTCTTGGAATTTGATTGGAAGAGCATTTCAATGGCCATCAGACACCAACACCACACACTTTTCCTCACGTCTACCTCCAATGGCCCGTATTTTCTCCATCATTCTTTGCATAAGAATAGTTATCAGTCAATCAATCAATCGTATTTATTGGGCCATTGATCAGCAATAGTTATCAGAAGGGTGCATAACCTCTGACTCTTACACGGTTCTTGGAAGAAGGAGAAAGGAAAGGAAGATTCTAATCTCCTGTTACCTGTGTGCCTGGAAGGGGCTTCCATAAAACTAAACAAATTAAAAAATGGAAGGGAAGAAAGGAAAATTCCTTCTTAAACCCCCCCCCCCCTTAATCTTCTGGGGATCATTTTTTTTTCTCCAAGAAAGAGAATGAAATGTTCATGAAAGAGCCAGAAAGAACAAAAGCATCTTTATTTTGCAGATACTGTATCTCGTAAAAGGGATGGGTGGGGTGGATTCATTACATATTTTATTATTAATTAAAGGCTGACAATCATTACAATGTTCCGTGATAGTAAATCTGAAACACTCCTTCCAAACGGGCCATCCATCATATTTGGTTAGGATGGAAAAGTGCTTTTCATGAGAAAGTGTGTAAAAAAAACAAACCCCCTCTTTGTTTACAAGACTTGTATTAATTCTTCATTTGAAGTTGGTTTACTTTTGTTTTTGTTTTTTAAAAAGGGATAATTGGTCAAACTCTGTTTTAAAAGATAAGTTCATGTGATATGATTAACCCGATTAACTGAATTAACCATTTCCACCATTATGCAATGATTTCACTCGATAACCAAGAAAATAGGATGGAGTATGTAACGTATTAAATCCCAACTATCCCCTTCAGTATTAAAACTAACCGAGCTTTGAATGTTGTTCAAATCCAGTTACAAGAAACCAAATCAATCAATCTTTATCATTGTGGTCATAGGCCAGAAATCAAATGCACACACACAATAATTGCACAAAGATAGTCCCCAAAAAAGAAATAAAGAAAAGACCACATGGTATTTAAGTAACCCAACGAAGCAGATTCATAAGTTACAGCACATAAATATGCTTATAATTTTGAAAAGCTTTGAAATCGGCTGCTTGGAGCAGCAATCACTTGCTGTCTGATTATCATCCCTACTTCAATGATACGGAGTTGTTGTTGTTTTAAACAAAAATATTCTGACAGTTCCCTGGCAGGATTCAAAAGCCAAGCAGGTTTAACCCTGGTTAGTATTTTGATGGGAGACTAACACAAAATATTAGCCATAGTCTAGACTGGGAAGTTCAAAAGAAAATCCTAGAATTCTCCAAAGGGCGGGATACAAATGTAATAAATAATAATAATAATAATAACAAATGTAATAAATAATAATAATAATAATAATAATAATAATAATAATAATAATAATAATAATAATAATAATAATAATAATAATAATAATAATAATAAAGTACCAGAAGGAAAGACAAGAAACAATGGATGGAAACTGATCAAGGAGAGAAGCAACCTGGAACTAAGGAGAAACTTCCTGACAGTGAGGACAATTAACCAGTGGAACAGCTTGCCTCCAGAAGTTGTGGGTGCTCCATCACTGGAGGTGTTCAAGAAGAGACTGGACAGCCACTTGTCTGAAATGATATAGGGTCTTCTGCTTGAGCAGGGGGCTGGATTAGAAGACCTCCAAGGTCTCTTCCAGCTCTATTCTGAATTTAGAATTTATGTTTCACCAAGAAAACTGCATGGACATTACTATCCACTAACTCATTGAGAGATGATCTTAAAACAGGCAAGAAAGATCTTAAGTGTGTCCTCTTTTATCTTCTTTTGAGTTGTGTTTCTTCATCATTTTAGGAGAGGCTTAGGCACCCCCTGCCCATAGCTGTGAGAATTCCCAAGTGTAACCCTGCTGTCCATTCTGCCTTGATTTCACCCTCGCATAAAACTGGGTTTTTCTTTTTCTTTCTAAGGACAAGGTGATCTTTTGTGCGTGCAGGGCCTGTGCTTGTGCACTTGCAAACATTTAAAAGGAAGAGGGTCTGTGAGGGTGGAACGAAACCCATTCCTTGCCCCCTCATCTTTTTTTTTTTGTTCGGCGGCCGTGGTGAGGAGACCGGAGTCTGCATTTCAACTAAGAGGCTGTCCTTTATTCTCTTGGGAAAAAAAGACTGTCTCAAGAGCAGCCAACCAATGTACGTAGCTTATCGGCAAACTCCAGCCTTTCTTTCAACTGTTTGTGTCTCTCGGTGTGTGCGCCAGAAGCAAGTTCTCAACATGTT
>NW_015402782.1:0-3589 GCF_001527695.2 Protobothrops mucrosquamatus
CCCGTTCAGAGCCAGCTGAGCGAAGAGATAGAGAGAGTAAGAAGGTGGGGTTTCTGCGTTTTTTCTGCTTCGTTGCAGGCAAGCCGGATGAAGGGGGGGATAGAGAGCGAGAGTAACTGGCTGAAGTTTTTATTGTTTTTCTTCTTCATTGTGGGCAGGCCAGACGAAGAGAGGGTAGGTTGGGGAGTTTTACTTCTTTCCCTTGTTGGAGCAAGCTGGGCAGAGGGAGAGCCAGGAAAGAGCTTGACAGGGTTGAGGGTATGTCTTTTAGTGGGAAGTAGAGGGGTTTTTATAGGATCAGCTGGAGGCAAAAAGGGGATAAAGAATAGAGGGGGGATTACGTATAGTGAGGGAAGAGAGAGATGAGGAGAGTGGATAAGGGAGGGCCCCTGTGAGCTCCAGAGAGGGACTGATTACCATTGTCTTAGGCAAGTTGCTGTCACCAGAGATTGACTACCATTGTCTTAGATAAATTGCTGTCACCAGAGACTGACTACCATTGCTCTAGGCAGTCGCTGTTACCAGAAACTGACTACCATTGGCTTAGGTAAGTTGCTGTCACCAGAGGCTGATTACCATTGTCATAGACAAGTTCCTGTTACCAGAGACTGGCTAACATCATCCTAAGCACGTTGCTGTTACCAGAGACTGACTACCATTGTCTTATATAAGCTGCTGTTACCAGGAACTGATTACCATCGTCCCCCTGTAAGCTCTTTCTGCCTAAGATCCACTGTCATCATTCCACAGGGGTTACCGTTGAGACACATTGACCATCACCACCCCATGTGCATGGCTGCCGACCATGACTGAGCATCACTGTGCTACGTGCCCTGTCAGGCAGAGGTGCTAATGTGAGAGACCCCTTGGGCCGGCAGCCAGCCGAAGAGGAGGTCAGAAGGGCCCGGACTTTAGCGGTCCCTTTGGGGGTGGTGCTACACCTTACTATAATAAAGACAGAAAAGATGCCTTATCCTCCAGGACTTCAAAACAAATTTGAGAATAAAAAAGAAGAATAAAATGGATTAAAGAACTGTCAGAAGAATCATCAAACGTGGGAGACAAAAACCTGATACCTTACTTGCTTTGTCTTTTTTGTCCCCAATAACACTTACAAAAATACAACCTGGCAAGCCAAACTTACTGATCTGGAAAGCAACTTGGCAAAAGAAGATCAAAGTTGGAGTCAAGAGACGTGATTCAACTTATCAGATGGAATATTATATGATTAAGCATTTGGTTTTTTTTTAGAAAAAAAGCACTGTATATATATATGCTTTTTTTCTAAAACAAAAACAAAAACGTGCCGGAACTCACACATGTCATACAACCTGCCTTGCCTACCCTACAAGGTTCCATTCAAAAAAAGGTGCCGGAACTCCGTTCTGGGCGTTCTATGAGAAAAAAAGCCTTGTGTATGTATGTATGTATGTGTGTGTGTGTGTGTGTGTGTGTGTGTGTGTGTATATATATATAGGCCCTAGAGAAAGATTATTAGATGGTGTATTATAGGATTAAATATTGTTGGAATATAGCCAAAAGAATAGATAAAGCTTGTAAAGGGGCCCTATAGTAAGAGGAATAAGATATATAAGTAGTATAATACTTTTACAATATATATGAAATGTTAAAACACTGAGAGGGTCTATTTAAATGAAGTTTGGATATTTAAAGGTAATAAATTTTGAGAAAATTATGACTGATAAGAGTGGTGTGAATACTGAGGGGAAACTAAGTTTCAATAAGAATCTTGAAAACAGGACATATAATGATTTAATAAGATGACTTTTATATATACAGTGGAAATAAGTTGATTAAAACATGTTATATGTTGATGTTATTATTATATGCATAAATACTAAAAAAATGTTTATATTCAACTTCGTTTGTACTGAAAATATTAAGAATTATATTTGTTTAATGTAGACAAAAGGAGAATATTACAGGAAGAAGAGAGGATCAAGAAATATATTACCAACATATTAATTGTAGAAATTATCATTGATTGTTTTAAATATATGAACCCAGACAACACACTGTTCATGAAGCACTAAAGATTGTTACTGTAAAAAATTAATAAAATATATTTTTAAAAAAGGAAATAATTATCCAACTGTATCAGAACACTCAAGACTTTCTTTATATGGAGTCCTCAGCTCCAATACTGCAGCTAATACTTTTCAGTACTTGCTGCACTGCTGTCCTTAAATGATTACAGATTTTTTTTTAATGGGACCAGCCACTTTTGTTTCTTGTATTTCAAACTGACAAACATAACACTATAAAGATATGTGTGTTTCTTAAAAGCCCTCCTAAAAATTGAATTTTTCGAAGTAACAGTCTTCTATTTCTAATGACTTACTCTAAACCTGAGTGAAGTCTTAACAAATAGTGTTCCTGTTTACTGTTTCCTTTGTTTCTGTCCATTTCATCTTTTTTTTTTTTGTAGTAAACCTGTTGATATAAGAACCTTCAATCTTTATGAAATGCCACATGAATTAGTCAACCCATTTAGAAATGCCCACAAACAAAAACATTGTTCTAGATCTATTTTCAGAAAATATACTTTTCTTGCATAATGTTGCAAGGATGAAAAACTTTCTGATAGTAAGAGATAAAAAGCAACATGCAACATCTATCAGTATTGGATAAAAGCAAACTTCCAGTGATTTATCTCTTCCACAATGCTATTAATGTTATCTTTATTAGAATTATGCAAGATTTAAAATGTTATATAAATGCAAGATAAATTTTCCCAAGTGGTGGTGGTGGTGGGGAAACAGGGCTCAGTTCCAGTTGTAGCTGATATGCTAGACATATACAAGCACTATCATTCTACGAATAAGGGTCCTGTAGAGTAGCATAACCACTGCTGAACCGGACAAGTGCACATTAAAATTACTAGCAAAGTTATGCCAGCCTGCCAACTCAAGCTATTTAAAAACACAAATCACTGGGGAAGAGCAGAAAATGTGTACACTTTGAGAGCAAGCAACTAAATTTCATTGTTAATGTGTGCCATTGTGCCCACAGTAAAAAATGACAATAAAGGTTATCTATCTAAAATGACATTCTTTTTTTTTTTTTTGCAAAAGTTTTATTCGGTTTTCCTTTTTGAAAGCTCCTTCTGTATAAGAAGAAGCAATTTACTACAAATACCTGGACACAAATTGGAAGGAAAAATGACAGAATTCCGTACTATCGTCAAGATGATACCGGTAGCATCAGAAGCCAACTTGTTTTGCTTGGCAAGCTGTCCAAACGCTTTAGCGAATAATTATTTTGTAAAAGCCAGTGGTAACAAAAGCAAGCACTTCAGTCTGGAATACTATTTGTGATAGGTGGCATGTATACCAAGAAGTTTTTCTATATAACTTATTTTAATAATAATAATTAATTTTTTATTTTGCGGTCACAGACCAAAATGCAAGAGCAACAAAAGAAAACACAAGAAAAATATAATCACAAACAATTAAGCACCAGAAGCCTTGGCTAAAGGGAATTACAACGTTCTCCTCTAATAGTTACAGCTCTTAAAAGAAATTTAGAAACCTGAGAAGTAATATAGGAGGAGCCATCCCCTAGACAA
>NW_015402783.1:0-3588 GCF_001527695.2 Protobothrops mucrosquamatus
GGCTCCAGAGGAAGGGCAAACCAGAGATAAGAGTCATAGTTGAAAAATGAGTTCATCCGAAAAGGGAGAAGCCAGACTGCTAGAACAAAACGCAGCGGCGCAGCCCGTGAGGCTGGGCACAGACACGGTGGAACCAGGGCAGGCTAGCCAAGATAGTCAGATAAAGAGAGCGACAGCGCAGCCAGTGGGGTGGCTGCAAACTAGATTCAGCTCCTTTCCTTTCCTTTTTCTGATCTTGTAGCTTTTAAGTTATTGCCAGTTCTTGCTCCTTTTCTGCACTTACTCTGCTTCTCCATAACTTTGCATGCTCCAATAATAATAATAATAATAATAATAATAATAATAATAATAATAATAATAATAATAATAATAATAATAATAATAATAATAATAATAATAATGATGAGAGGGGTGTGGATATGTATCAGGGGTCTCCAACCGTGGCAACGTTTAAGACTTGTGGACTTCTGAGGTCCACAAGTCTTAAAGGTGCCAAGATTAGGGACCCCTGATGTATAGGAGACACACGCTGGGTTACCATACAGCAGGGGTCCTCAAACTTGGCCTCTTTAAGACTTGTGGACTTCAACTCCCAGAATTCCCCAGCCAGCGATGCTGGCTGGGGAATTCTGGGAATTGAAGTCCACAAGTCTTAAAGAGGCCAAGTTTGAGGACCCCTGCCATACAGGCTGAAAGGTGATTTTTTTTCTCATGTGGAAGAGACTCCCAAGGGCTAGCTGGATGGAAGCTGCTACAGCCCCTGTACATTTGCTTCAGCCAACACAGTGCTGGGCTGCATTAACAGAGGGAGAGAATCAAGATCACGGGAAGGGTTAATACCACTTTACAAGGCCTTGGTAAGGCCACACTTGGAATACGGCATCCAGTTTTGGTCACCACGATGTAAAAAAGATGTTGAGACTCTAGAAAGAGTACAGAGAAGAGCAACAAAGAGGATCAGGGGACTGGAGGCTAAAACATATCAGGAACAGTGGCTGGAATTGGGTATATCTAGTTTAATGAAGAGAAGGACGAGGGGGGGACAGGACAGCAGTGTTCCAGTAACTCAGGGGCTGCCCCAAAGAAGAGGGAGTCAAGCTGTTCCCCAAAGCCCCTGAAGAACGCAGGACAAGAAGCAACGGGTGGAAACTAACCAAGGAGAGAAGCAACCTGGAACTAAGGAGAAACTTCCCGACAGTGAGAACAATTAACCAGTGGAACTACCTGCCTCCAGAAGCGGTGGATGCTCCAACACTTTTTATTATTACTATACTATTATTAATACTATTATTATTAATACTACTACTATTATTAACACTATTATTATTAGTTTCAAGTGTGAAAAAGGCAGTCAGTGTCACTTAAACATCGACGGTCATTAAATGTATTGCCAAGAGCCCAAATTTTTATCATGTGATTGTGGGGATGCTACAATGGTGGGCCGTGTGAAAAACGGCCATAAGTTACTTTTTTTCAGCGCCGTTATAACTTTGAATGGTTACTAAATGAATGGTTGTAAGCCGAGGAGTATCTGTATGAACCGTTTCCTGAAAACAAGAAGGACCTGACCTCTGCAGGGGTGTCTCAGGATCAAATGCAAATAGATGCCCTCTTCTAAATTTGTAAAAGGTTCTTGAGAACAGAAAATTTAATAATAATAATAAAGCTGTAAGGGACCTTGGAGGTCATCTAGTCCAACCCCCTGCTCAGACAGGAAACCCTATACCATTTCAGACAAATGGCTGTCCAGTCTCTTCTTAAAAACCTCCAGTGTTGGAGCATTCACCGCTTCTGGAGGCAGGTTGTTAATAATAATAATAAAGTTGGGAGGGACCTTGGAGGTCATCTAGTCCAACCCCCTGCTCAGGCAGGAAACCCTATACCATTTCAGACCAATGGCTGTCCAGTCTCTTCTTAAAAACCTCCAGTGTTGGAGCCTTCACCGCTTCTGGAGGCAGGTTGTTAATAATAATAATAAAGTTGGGAGGGACCTTGGAGGTCATCTAGTCCGAACCCCCTGCTCAGGCAGGAAACCCTATACCATTTCAGACCAATGGCCGTCCAGTCTCTTCTTAAAAACCTCCAGTGTTGGAGCCTTCACCGCTTCTGGAGGCAGGTTGTTCCGCTGGTTAATTGTTAATTGTTCTAAATTTTGCGTTTTCCCCTTTTTCCTGACCTCTGCCCACCCTTTGATGGTCACCAAAAATGTTTATTAACCCACATTTCTTCCTCTGAATTCTTTATATTCTTCCGATCATGGGGTCATTTCGCTCCGTGCCGGTCACCCCGAAAAATGTCCCCGTGTCCAATTTATGTAGCTGCTGCATAAAATCCCAGCTCTGTTTATCTATAATAAATAGACCGATCTGGAAAGGAGGTGATCAAATTTAATCTCTGACAAGTCAGCTATTAGCTTTATCCACACTTTGCTATTTTGCTAAGCGGGCGAAACACTACTTTAGTCTTAGCGATAATTTGGTTGGGCAAGCGTTCACAGAAGGAGAAAAAATGTTTTTGATGGCTGGTTCAAAAGGAAAAACAGCCATTTATCAGAGGTTCTACTAAAAAAAAGAAAAAAAAAAAAGCACCTTGTGTTGGAAACTCCAGCTTGGCAGAGTTGGTTCTTTTAAAACTTTCAGGGGGGAAAAAAAAATAATGTTGCTTGTTATAATCTTGCTAACAGCTTGGCCTAAATTAAAAGAAATGAATGTCAAAGCCAGAGAACTTCCATGCATGCTCAACCTGGCTTTTCCGTGTGTAAATAAACAAAAATGAAAAGAGGAAAACTTCTCTCAAACTTTCACATCCAAGGAGGCAAATTAGGATAAATTTCCTCCCATGTCATGAAGGATGCCCAAATTCTATCAGAACACTTTTCTTCATACTGATAGTCATTGCCATCTTGCTCTTAGGGAATGTGTGTGTGTGTGTGTGTGTGTACACACACACAAAGTAACTCTGCCCATGTGGGAGCTGCTGAAAAAAACACTTTCCTGTGACAGCAACTCCATCTCGCCAATTGAATATTTCCAGGAATGTCTGATTCAGCTCAAATGTTTAAACCAGGGGTAGTCAACCTTGGCTCTTTTATGACTCGTGGACTTCAACTCCCAGAATTCCTGAGCCAGCTGTGCTGGCTCAGGAATTCTGGGAGTTGAAGTCCACGAGTCATAAAAGAGCCAAGGTTGACTACCCCTGGTTTAAAACCTGTCTACGGCAAAGACATGGCGTGTACAACGTTGGAAAGCCTACTGGGAAACTCACAAACTTTGGGCTGGGATGGGCACCAACTCCGAAGAGCAGACAGCCGGATTAGTGGGGAACCGGATCGACAGAATAATGTAAACCACAAGACATATGAACCTGCTGGAGAAACATACATATTCATGTTACTGGGAAGATAAATCTTGTGTGTTTATATCATGCGTTAGCTAAGATGCCCCCAAAACAAGTCACCGAATCGTTCTGAGGTTAAAAATTCCAAAAATATTACATGCAACATTAACAGACCTTCAGACCACGAGGAAACCACTGAGTCACGTCCCTTGGTTAACAGGCCAACATTGGGAGTTGGGTGTTCTTTCAAGA
>NW_015402784.1:0-3587 GCF_001527695.2 Protobothrops mucrosquamatus
TCTCCTCTACAAGTTCAAGTCTATGGTCACTTGCTTCTGCTCTTTGCTCATTCTCCTCCACCCTTTCTGCCACCACGTCTACGTAATCAGCCAAACCTTTAAAAGCAGTTGCCACATTCAAACAAAAATCCTCATGTTTCTGTGATAAATCTTGCTGTTGTTGTGATAAATCCAGTTGTTGTTGTGATAATTGATCAAAGAGTTGGTTTCACTTTTGACCATGCCAATATTATGTATCCAATAAACATGTGCTCCGGTTTGCCGTGTGGCCGCCATGGACAGCTGGGAGACTTTCTCTCTTTCTCCCCGTTCAGTTTCGCATCGCTGGGGGCCCCTGAAAAGTCGCCCCGAAGAGGCGACCAGCAAGGAGGGGCTCTTGCTGGATCGCGGGAGAGCATCAACTCTCCTGTTAGAGCTGGCGATCCCTCCAAACCAGCGGACAAAAGGACCGGCCATAGAAATATGGCTCGTCCCTAGGCTGCAGACAGCCAAAGTCACACTTTCCACCAGGCAACCTTAAAGCAGCGCGGAAGAGACTGGGTGAGATTTACCTCTTTTACACCCTAATTACTTTCTGTACCTGGTGAGGGAAGGGAGATTTTAGCCCTCCCTCTAGAAAGAGTGGCGACCGACTACCCAGGGTAGTTTAAAACATTGAAAAAATAACTCGATCCCAATTGGAATTTTATTTCCTAAAGCTTGTGGACTGAAAGATTTTTTACTCTTTATTTTGTATTATCTATCTCTGTTGAAAATTTGGGTTTTTCCTTACAAACAAGAAGAAAAACTGAAAAGAAAAAAATTTCTGGGACTCAAAGGGAAAATTTAAAGGGTAGAGGCGATACCATGTGGTCAAACTTGGTATCTTAATCTGTTATTCTTCAGGGGCTTGGCTGACAGCCCAGAAAACAGATAAGACACATGCAACCTTGAAAATTTTGAAACAACAGCTGTGAAAAGCTCTGCTGTGTTTCTTATTCAGAAAAAAAAAACCTTTTTCTTTCTTTTGGATTTCCTAATTGTAAAGCCTCTAGTCTAAAATACCAATATGGAAGAAGATCAGGAACAGAATTTATTTATGGATAAAGATCAAATTCTTTTAATGTTGAAAACAATTATTCAAACTCTCATCACAGCCGATGAAGGATTAAGAGGCTACAGAAAAGAACAAAAAGGCAGCCCAGATATGAAAGCCCAAACTTTGACCACAACTAAAGAACTATCTATACAAAATACAATAGAAAAAGTGGAACATTTAAATACCATGACAGAAGAATTAACTGCTCAACAAACACTGACATTTGAAAATCCAGAAAAGACACCAATAACATGAAAAAAGGAAAAGGTTTCCTATGTAAATCAGAAGGAATTGGAGGATCCAGAAAAAGAACAGTTGGAAGAGAAGATAAACAATTCAGAACAACCAGGTTGATACAGAAAAATAAAGAGATGACCTGCCAGATTTACTAGTCCTCTCAAAAAAATGGTGACCGGATGGTTTTGTCAACGCCAAATAACATATATGACAATACAAGATTGGTTTGATGACCCAAAAACAAGAACATGGAAGATGACTTGGCAAAGAAAAAAAGCTAGAATAAGACTAAAGAATGGAGTTTTGACCGTCTTATGAAAATTTAAAATAGAATATATTTAAATAGATAAGACACGTATGTTGAATATAAGACATTGCTATGAATTGAGATAAAGAAAAAATTTTGGCCATTAAAACTTAGTAGCATAAATATTAATAGCTAAATTTGAATATTGATTTGTGTATAAAGAAATAAATTTGTCTATAAAGGTCATGTAAAGGTGAATAGGATATAGATAAGCTAAAAACCTATTGATGAAAGTAATAAACAGGTCTATATGGAACGTTAAAAATAAAAATTATTAGTTCAAACATGAGATAGCAGATACAAAGAGGAAGAGAGAGGAAGTATTAAATACTGAAATAAAAAGAAATTTTGACCACTAATTTAAGAAATTCAAAAATTAGCAGAAAAGGATATCATATTGTATTATTAATTTGTCGTTATAGAGGGTGAGAAGTTAAATAGATAAAACGTGTATTCTGAACATTAGATTTTGTGAGGAATGGTGATAGAGGAATTAGGAGTATTTAAAATCTTGGGAATGATAAATATCAAACGTTAAATTTAAATAGTGGAAATTAAAATTGGAAAAATTTATTAGGTCATTGATTGTCTAAAAGATTGTATGTTAAAACAATTAGAATATATATAAGCTAAAAACTATTGATATATGTAAGAAAGTTATGTTTTATGTGATTGATAGAATAAGAATTGTTTTAATTTACATATGGACAGTATATATTAAGGGGAAGAGAGAGGAAAAGTTTACGGTAGTAGTTTGAAATCTGTACCAATGATATCTGTATGTAATTGAATTATTACAACCCAGCCGCCATGTTGCTTTTCAAATATGTGAATGTTATATTAGAAAATCAATAAAATTTGTAAAAATAAATAAATAAATAAACAAACATGTGCTTTGAGGAAACTTCAAGCCTCAGAGTTCTGCTTTATTTGGTTTCATTAGTCGGAACCTTGACATAAACATTAAAAGGTTATTAAAGGATGACATAGTTGATTATTAATATTAGGTATGAAATGTCAAGAAACAAAAATGTATTGATTCTGCATATTTAACAATGCTAGGGGAGAGACTAACTTTATGCCTTGATTATGCATGAACAGAATTTGATATTGAATGCAAAAACTATGTCCTTGTTTTACTGTCCTATTTTTAAATTGCTCTTATAGCAGTGTCACTGATTCACACACGTAAGAAACAGGTTGTCATTTTGTATAACTATTTTCTGCTCCTCAATTTTGATGAACAAATTTGCATTACAAAGCAAAAGCAAACACATGCAATGTTGTAAACAAGAGTACAGATACCAGATTCAGGTTTCTACCTAAAATACAGAGTGTTAAAATTACCTTTGAATTATACTGTGTTCCATTTCCATAATTACTAAAATTCCTCCAACTGGCATCCCACTACCTGGTTTCATTCTCCACTTCTACTATACAACAGCTTTTGAATAACTGTTGGAATCTTTTATCTTGGATTGTGCACAAACTGTGTTTTACCTATAGCTTCAATATGACAAGTGTCTAAGGTACTAACTGATGACCAGGAATTAGGGGACAGTATTAATTATGAACACATATAGATGGCTTCTCTCTCTTTGGTCACTTGTAATCCTGGATGCAGGGTCAGGAAAGGACAGCAAGGACAACACCCAATGTCCTAACCCACCCAAGAACATACGATATCTTTAAGGAACACTCAAATGGGAACATGTTTAGCTACTTCTGCTTTCTCCCTTCTTATCTACAGTGTGCCAGACTTATTTATTTTTATTTTTCACCATACACCATACACCAAAAACTACATAAACATATATCTTTTCTTCTAACAGAACAGTGCTTTACATTTTAAATATTCTTTACATCTTATTTACATTTTATGTACATCAATAATTATGTCTTTTTCTTTCTCTGTTCTAGCCAATTATAACATTTATTCCAAATTTCATAAAATTCTGACGTCTC
>NW_015402785.1:0-3586 GCF_001527695.2 Protobothrops mucrosquamatus
AAGTCCTAGTTTGGGGGCAAGGCACAAACGTAAAAATATGCTAGGAAGGAGATGAGGGGGTGGAGCTACCCCACACAGCCTGCACCCACTTACCTTAGGACCACTGCAGCCTGGCCTCCCCGACACCTGTAGTCTCACTGCCTGAGTTCAATTTGTTGGTGCCATTATAAGTACTTGTTCAGAAATTATGGGGGGGGGGTAATCTGCCTGTAAAGAAAAACATATTTAGTAATATATATTTAGCATAATTTTGCTTGGATAATCTAACTTTTGGGTTAACAATTGCCAAAACATATAGTAGTATGTGGGTCTCCACAAGGATTTTTTTTTGCAAGTACTACTTATCTATAGAAATAACTTACTAATGTGATCATGTAACTGGGAGCCTGATGTGATGAGGCCTTGACTTAGTTTGGAGTTAGAACTTAAAATTAAGTTATAGTGTCTAAATAATTTATTGACAAATTAGGCTGGAAAATATCCTGCTATTACTACATCCAAAAATAGAACTAATTAATGTACTAAAGAAATTCATTCATTGAGATTATGCAATTGTCTAATAAACTGTATTTCTTGAGGTAGGTTATCTATAGGATGTCTAATACAAAATATAAGGGAGCAATGACATAAACAAGATTTATTAGACAATTACATATTCCTAAGATTTCCCTTAACTCAATGTATGTATGTATGTATGTATGTATGTATGTATGTATGTATGTATGTGTATATATATGTATATACAGTATATATACATACACACATATGTAATTATACATATTATACACACACATTAATGTAATTATCTAATATGTACAAACATATTTTCAGATTGAGTTGGTGAATTAATATCAACTGTAAAGTCTGATTGCAACATTCAGTGTCAGTCAAAAATCTGTAGTAGATTTTTTTTACAATCTAAATGAAGTCTTCCTTCCTTCCTTCCTTCCTTCCTTCCTTCCTTCCTTCCTTCCTTCCTTCCTTCCTTCCGTCTACACAATCCAACATTCTAAGTGCCAATTTTGTTTAAGAATACAATAGTTCCAAATGCCCATTTTAAAGTCCATTTCTCTGTGGAATAGACCTCCTAAAGTGTAATCCACTTCTTCATTTGGGATTATCTTTATATGTGCCCTGAGAGCCTGTTTCTAATTATGAGATATAATTAGATTAAAGAATGTGTGCATTGTAGTCATGTTTTAATATATGTTCACTTCTTTGGATCTTTTCAAGGACACATAACATTGACTTCTGTTAAAGTATCATTGATTTATTTTTCTTGTTAAACAATGGAGAAAAATTATATTTTGGTTCTATCATTTAAATATATTAATATTCAATAAAATGATAAATTGAAGCAATTTACTCAATTATGAGGACTTGTTTTGGCAGATATAGTCATTTTCCGTCTCTCTGTAGTTTCATTTTTCTGTCATTATTTTCCTTCCACTTTTTTCAAATATTCTAAGCTATTTATTATCCTTACATTTTCTTTTTGTCATCATAAAAATTTTACATAGAACTTTCTGCCGAGTTATTCAAGAATATATTATTGCCAGTGCTTGATTAAATTATTACATATTTTTTCCTAAAAAAAAAAACCTTAACTCATAGCTTATATTTCATGTATTAAAAGGAACCATTAGGCATTTCACTATTCCAGTAAAAAAAATGGAAAATGCTTAATAACTTCCAAGAAATGATAAATTGTATCTCGTGTAACTATGGACATTTCTTAAAAATGGGAATAAAATAGCATTCTATTTTTTTTAACTTTGATCAAGAACTGCTTTAAGACTTACTGATAATAATACATTTGCTAGTATAATTTCAGAATAAATTACTGTTTTTAAAAATTGAAATACTGGGGCTTTCAAATGCTGCAGCCATACATCCAGGGAGAGGGGATGTATGATTTGCATTAGAAATGTTTCACCAAAAAAGCAACAACACAAAATGGCTAGCAATCAAGTGGAAATTATAACCACCAAAGAACTGTCACAATAAGCTACCAACTCTTATATGTGGGCACTTCTTTAACTCTGAATGAATTTATATGCAAATTGGGTTCGGTTTATTGAAGTGATAAGATTCCAGCAGTTGAACTATCACAGTGCTATCATGTTGCAACAAATATTTTGTTGTGGAAGTCTTTAGTGATAACTGGGCATTGTATTGTCTTTTGGGCTGCAGTTCTATTACCTCTGAGGATGTGGATGGGGTAGTGTCTCAGTTGTTTCCTACCATGTACAGTTGGATCCCTTCCCTTCCAGTTTGTAAGGTAAATGGGGAGGGGCAGTAGTCACCACCAAAGTCCAGGAAATTGTCAGTGCTTCATTATGTGTAGCAAAATAAGAATAACAAAGTAAGAATAGCAGAATAACACAGTTGGAAGGGACTTTGGAGGTCTTCTAGTCCAACCACCTGGTGAGGCAGGAAACCCTTTATCATTTCAGACATGTTTTTTGCGGGGACAAAAGGTCAGCTTAGTGACCAACTTGTGGACATCACAGGGTTAGATCTTGTGTTCCTTACTTTTTAACATCTATATAAGGGTACTGGGATGGATAATTCAATAATTTGGAGTGTGGAATCATCAATATGTTGATTATATCCAATTGTACATGGCTACTTTGGATTGTAGAAGATACTATTGACTCCCTTTTTGGGTGCCTGGAAACTGAGAGGCTATAGATGAGAGAGAACAGACTGAAATTAAACCTTGGCAGTCAGAGGTGCTGCTAATATACCAGGGTCCTCTATCATCACTAGAATTATTATTTGATGGGCAAGTACTAACCATCAAGGAGCAGGTTCATGACTTGGGAGTCCTTGTAGACTCATTGCTCCTGCTAGGTGAACAGTAGAAGCCATAGCCATAGAGGCCTATGCCCAACTTCAGTCAGTGCACACATTTTGGGATGACCTGGAGGCAGAAGGACTTGGCATCAGTAACTCATGCCTTTATCAATAACAAATTGGATTGGGCTACTCTAAGCACTTTCCTTGGCCTGCAGAAACTGCAATTGGTTCAAATTGCAGCAGTCCACAAACTTTGGGGTACTGAGTGCATGACACTATTTTGTGAATGTTGCATTGGTTGGCAATTGGTTTCTGTGATAAAATTAAGGTGGATACCCTACGGACCACATTCTCCAGTAACTTTAGTCCATCTTGTTAAGTCTAGAAGGGGAAATTGCCCAACAAATTTGGGGTGGGGCATACAGCTGAAGTAAAGACACACTGTTTTTCTGCTGCAGTACTGACCACTGTGGAGATAAGGCTGTCTTCCTCTTTGCTGGTTTTCCACCAACTTCTAAAGACCGAGATTTTTCAAATAGCTTTCCCCTGATTTGAATTGTTCTTGCCATCATCTGCCGCAGCGATGGTCTGCGACACACTCGTTGTCCGAGGTTCCCGGTCTTTTGGTACTTAGATAACTCCCGCAGGAGTGAGATAACCCTCGCAAGGGTGAATTAACTCCCGCAGGAGTGAGATAACCCTCGCAAGGGTGAATTAAGACCAAATCATAACACCACACCTAAAGTTTCTCGGAGCGAGAGAGCACGAAGTGCCCGGGGTGATG
>NW_015402786.1:0-3585 GCF_001527695.2 Protobothrops mucrosquamatus
ATAAGGACTTTCATTTGGGGCAGCAACCAGAAACAAATTACCATGATTACAGAGAAAAGTTTCAACATTTCTAGCACTCCATTTGAAAAATGCAAACAGATATTTTATATAAATTTAAATTCAGTTATCTTCTATATATAATCAGATTTTTTAAAACTCTCTTTTTAAAATATTGTATGTACTCCATTCTGGCTTTGCCATGTTCTATTTATTTGGTGTGGGGTTTTTTTCAGTTGTCTCCAATGTAATAAGTGATGTAATTCTAATTTTATTTTTGTCCATCTTGCCAATTGTTTCCTATTCTCCTCTGGTTAGTTGTGTCTATCAAAGCAGATATTTTTATATCACCTATCAGTTGCTTATTTCATGAATCAGAATAGTCAAGTGCTGAATTTGATGTTGTCTTCATTTGTAGCATATACTTTTGAAGTCCTAAAGTCTCTTTAATTTACTGAAATTTCAATCAGCAGTAACCAAACAGTGCAATAATATAGTACAGTGTGGGGCAAAGAACAGAATTATTTTGAGACATAAGTGCCTTGTTCAAAGGCCCATAGGAAGAATAGGTGCTGTTGAAAGAGAATAAAAGAATATAAAGGAGGTAGAATGATTTGGTATATGGGTCAGAGTGTTAACTATCACAAGGTGATTATTAGTTACTAGATTGATTTGGCCCCTTTGCTGTTTTTTATGGTTTGTATTTTGTTGTTATCATTGTGTTTAAATATTACAAGACTCCCAGAGTTGCTATTGTGATATGGGCAGCTATATAAAAGTAAATAAATGAATAAACAAATAAAATTGGACTGAAGAATTAAAGAAGGTCCTGAGAGTAGTTGAAGATATGGTAAACCCAGTTCAAAGAAGGAAGGAGTTGTATGGGATTGATGTATAGCTGGAGGTTTGGAAAACTAAATGGAGTCAAGGAAACTCCTGATTAGGATCATATAGGTTGAGTCTTATTTCAACATAGCTTAGAAGATTTATTTTAGGACCTTGGAAAGAGAATCTGTCCCTTTTCTGAAATCTGATAGCATGGAAGGAAGAAAAAATATGTGGAAAAAAATGAAAGAAGAAAAATAAATTAGAAAAAGGAAAAAATGATGTCAAAAGGCGAGGGAAAATATCACCATAGTATAGTAGCAATAAAAATAATTGAAAAACAGATAAACTGTTAGGGAGAAACAAATGGGTCATTTATAAGTTAATTGGGTTCATTGAAAAGTTATAAGCCCTGAATCTAGTTCATAGTGAAATAATTTGAAGCTTGTGTGTCTCTGTATCTCTTTTAAAGATTGAAATTACACAAATCATCAGTTGATATTTGATACAAAAATTCAGATGCTATGTAATGCTGAGAATTGTATGGAAACTCCAATCAGTGAAGCCATAACTATTCTGACTGCTTTAGATTTAAAAATCAATGGTGATTTACATTCATATCTTCACTAAGAATGTCTGTTATCTATTTTTGAAAGAAAGACTAGTAGAGTCCTTGAAAATACTTGATAAACACAAACTTTCCCTTTTATTAAAAATGAACATAAATCAAGGCTGAAAAACCATCTTGCCTGCATTATGAATCCTGCCTTCATTGCACAGTTCTATCAGCTGTTCTATAAATCCAGAACTTTTAAGTAACCTTTTTAATGTATAAGGATCAGCCAAATTTTATCTTCTTGGCTGCTTCAAAAAAGGAGGAAAAAAGAGTTTGCCTGTTTGCAGTTTATCATGTTGGCTGAATCCAACCATTGTGATTTATAAACATTTTGCAGTGACTTTGGAGAGCTAAATACATGTTGCAGATGTTAACAAAAAGATCAATACTTAAGTTCAAGCAGACATTAGCTACCTGGGGAAGTTAGATTTGTAAATACCCATTACCTCTCTCTTAATGGTATTATGGAAACAGTATACTTCTCTCCTTGTACTCAGCAGACATAGAATTTTCAGAATGAAAAGATCATACTCTTCCTATTCTATTCTGATCATCAATCTGCAGTCTACAGACACTTTGGCTGATTGGCAGAGGGCATCACACAAGAAGCCCAGGGGAGAAAAATGGCAGATGAGGGCCACACAGCTTAAAAAATTATTCAAAAGAAATGCTTCAAAACTCACACAAATGCAAATGCAGCACTGTTGTACATTCAGTAAAATACCTTGTCTTTTTTTTTACAGACCCCCATGTGAGGGGTTACATTCATTTTAATAGCAGCAGCATTATTTAGGCTTGTGTGGAAGCCTCTTTAAAATTTCAGCTATTTAGATGAGTAGCAGAGAGATGCTCTCTTCACATAAGATCCAAAGCTTTTTTAAAAAAATATTTTCAAAGAACGTGCATGCCTACTACAGATTTTAATTGCCTACAGATTCAGATAGCATTTTGCACAGTTTTCTGGAAGCAAACTCTCTTTTGAATTGAAAGTACAGTGGTATACATTGGTATACTTCACTATAAGAATTATGCCAGTGCAATGCAAAAACAATCAGATCTTGTTACCATGTGGGGACAATGCTAAAAAAAACAGCATTTTTTAATTGATCCTTGTTAAGTCCGGAGAATAATGGCGCTTGAGACGATGCATTTCTAACAGGTCTTTATTCTCTGTTTCCAATCTACGAACAACCCGAGCAGAGGCACGCAGGCCTCTATTTATACCTTCTGATCCCTGGGCAATTCCAACCAATCACTAGGTGGTCTTTTCCCGCCTTGCGCATGCGCGCAAGGCCGGCGCCACTCAGTCTGGTCCCGGGCAGCTTTTGCAAATGCCTGGGACTCTTGCAACGTCCCGAGCCTGCTTTTGCAGGCTCAGGACACAACACCCCTCCCCCCTAGATGAAATAATACTGCGCCCAACATGGACGCCACCATAGTAAGGTTTTGTGTAAATAACTGTTGTATTAATGTCACATTGTGTGTGTAAGGTGTGGGGCTGTTCCGTCGTACAGAGACCCGATGTGCCACAACCCCGTTTCCATAGAGTCAACCAGTCTGGACCTCTAATTCAAGTTATTAGTATATACATGCTCACCTTACATAATCTGCAAGGTATTTGGGAGGGCCTTTGACCCTTAGCGACCTTCTCGGACCTGGGGAGCTTGTAGTGTTTTCCCCATTGCTTCCCACGCTAGGTGAATTAACCTGTGGTTGTCTTGTGACTCCTGTTTGACTTTCCTGCCCGTCTTGTAGGCTCGAGAAGTCAGGACTCTGCTGTTCACTATACCTGAACACCGCATTGGATGTAAGCAAGGCCTTAACCTCATTGAAACTGGCCTCATGGACTTTGGTCCAACGCCAACAGGCATTTTTATCGAGAAGTCTGTGTAAGGGTTCAGCAATAGCAGCTTTATGAGGTAGAAAAGCATGATAGAAGTTCAGTAAACCCAAAAAGGCTTGCAGTTCGGCCTTAGACTTGGGGCTTGGAGCCTGCTGAATAGCTTTGAGCTTAGCATCTGACGGGTGTATACCCTGAGCATCTATCCTGAATCCCAGGAAATCAGTGGAATGCACACCAATCTTACATTTGTCCTGTTTTAATTTAAGGCCTGCTCTTCGGAAACGAAGCAAAACAGCCCTTAACC
>NW_015402787.1:0-3584 GCF_001527695.2 Protobothrops mucrosquamatus
ACACACAGAGATCCTGCATGCAGAGACAGTTTGGAAAAGCCCTTCACAGAGACACGTTTATATTCTACAGTATACTTGTTTTGCACATAGAGAAATCTGAAAAAAAAGAATTGTGCATATAATAGAAAAAGGGTGGAATAGAAATATTTTTGGACTTCGAGTTCTGTTTTAAATTCCTCTAAAGACAATGTAAAATCCCTGAACAGTTTTCAAAGTATATGATGGATACTATTTTGTTTTCAGCCTTTAGTATGAAGTGTAGAATGACCAAGGGTCTGAAGGAACAATTTCTGGCTGATAAAATATGACAGAGTGGATTCAAAAAGATTATCTTGTGGGACTGTGGAAATATGTCTTCTTTATTGTGGCATTTACCCTCTGGAACAGAATACCACAAAGATCCATGTTTCTCACCCTGATGACATTCTAGAAGGAACTAAAAACGGAATTATTCTCCCAGAATAATTGGATAGTGTGAGGGTGAGTTCCAGTAAGGTTTGACTTGGTTTGGCATGGTTTCTATCCTTCTTAACAGAATAATAGAGTTGGAAGGGACCTTCTAGTCCACCCCCTGCTCAGGCAGGAAATCTTATACCATTTTGGACAAATGTTGTCCAATCTCTTCTTAAAAATCTCCAGTGTTGCAGCACCCACAACTTCTTTAGGCAAGCTATTCCACTGATTAATTGTTTTAACTGTCAGGAAATTTCTCTTAGTTCTAAGAATGGTTCTCTACTTGTTTCTTGTCCTGCATTCAGTTGCTGTGTAGAATAGGTTGATGCCCTCTTCTTTGTGGCAGCCCCTTAGATATTGGAACCCTGCTATCATGTCATCCTTAGTCCTTCTTTTCATTAAAATAAACATACCTAGTTCTTGCAACTGTTTTAGCCTCCAGTCCTCTAATCATCTTTGTTGCTCTTCTCTGCACGCTTTCTAGAATCTCAACATCTTTTTTTATATCATGGAGACCAAAACTGGATGCAATATTCCAAGTGTGGTCTTTTATTTTATTGTTCTGTTTTTTTTATAGACTTGGTTTAGTTTGGCATGGTTTCCCTTTGTCTTTTCTTTTATTATTCTGGGTTTTTTAAATAATGTAAACACCTGGAGTCCTTGGGAAGTGGACATTTTTAAATCTGTGCATAAATAAATAAAACAACAAGATGCCTGACTTTATCAGGCACATGCTAGAAACACAAGGTCAGTGTTTCCAACTAAAGTTTCTGATCAACCAGATCAACAAGCCAAGAGGCCCGATGATGTACAGATCAATATAAATCCAATTCATCAGTGTTATGTATACTTTTTAAAAAAAATATTGACTTCAAAAGACAGGGCTTTTTAAAATAATAATAATAATAATAACAACAATAATAATAATAATAACAATAACAACAACAACAACAACAACAACAACAACAATAATAATAATAATAATAATAATAATAATAATAATAATAAAAATAAAAATAAAAATAAAAATAAAAATAAAAATAAAAATAAAAATAAAAATAATAATAATAATAATAAAGTTGGAAGGGACCTTGGAGGTCATTGGGTCCAACCCCCTGCTCAGGCAGGAACCCTACACCATTTCAGACAAATGGCTGTCCAGTCTCTTCTTAAAAACTTCCAGTGTTGGAGCATTCACCGCTTCTGGAGGCCGGTTGTTCCACTGGTTAATTGTTCTAACTGTCAGGAAGTTTCTCCTTAGTTCTAAGTTGCTTCTCTCCTTGATCAGTTTTCATCCGTTGCTTCTCGTCCTGCCTTCATAGAATGCCCAGAACGGAGTTCTGGCACCTTTTTTGGATGGAACCTTGTAGGGTAGGCAAGGCGGGTTGTATGACGTGGGTGAGTTCCCGCACCTTTTTTATATATATATATACAAAAAAGCACTGTCAGAAGATTAGATAAAATACAAAATACAAATAAAACTGACAAGCATAAAGAATTACAAAGGCTACACACAAGACAGGAAAAAATTAACAACAGTGTAAAAAAGAAAAAAGTGTATATAACAGACATACAATTAACAGTAAACATATAGTGTTATATTGCTCTATTACACCTGTATTTTGTAGTAGTTTTTTTTAAAAAAATAAAATAAATGTGTTGATTTCAATGGTAGGAAAAATTGGTTGGATAGAAAGAAAGTCAAATTTATTTTTAAGTCTTGAAAGAAAAAACTCCTAAAATTAGACAAACTAAATTTGTACTTGATCCAGTAATGTCTTCTTTTCTATACTGAAATAACTGTTCAAATATCCCTTTGTTCTCTCTGAATGAAAATACCAAAGCTATCACTGAAATTGTGTCAGAATTGCCCTTGGACTTTCTTGTGGAATTGCTGTTATCATTTGCTCCCAGATCTATGGTTCCTGAATTCCATATTAGGGCCGATAAAATCCTCATCAACAAAACACTTTCCCTGGTCTCTCAGAAATAGCCATTCCAATCTTAGTAAAGCTGAAGGCTTAAAGGGGTAAAGGATAATCCAAGATGAGGATCATGCAGCTCTTGAGTGTCAGAAAAGAAAAAAAAAACATTTATCCCTTGGATAATGAAAGTAAGTCGATGAGTTTTCCAGGCAATATTTTAAAACATGGATTTTTCCCTGAGCATCACCTAGTGCTAAGCTTTCTACAAAGAGAATAGTAGCCATAATGTGATCATGCCTTTTTAAAAAGGTAAAGGAATTATTATTCCTAGCACTGGCTTGAACAGAGAAGATGAGAGCATTTCCCAGTAGTCTAGGAAAGGTTCTTAAAATGCTGAGTCAGTTTAGGGAAGAAAAAGTTGTTTGGTGGTTATTTTTCTCCAATCTTCTTTCCCTTCTTAACGCATGAGTATCCTTACCACCCTGATAGCAAAGCAAGACTGTCTCACCATCCAAGGCTTAAACTCTAATGAAAGGAAATTGTAAAAATGGTACATGATTGTACAATTGGATAATGAGATTGTCCAATCGCATGATATTTGGTTCAAAAGATCCGTGAGACACATTCTTTAAGCTCTTGAAATAGGAGTGGATGTACTACTCTGAGGAAACTATTTTTCCAGGGGCGAAACATTTCTTCCATGCTGGGAAAATACAACATCTTTTAAACAAGAGAGAAATATCCTTGATGGAACATATTTGCAATTATTAAAGTCAGTGCCGTACACCTGGGATGGTTTCCATATCACTCCAGGGTATTTTCCAGTAATCCAGTTTGGAGAATTATATGCACATCCTTTGTACACAATACAAGCAAATGTGCATTCTTGGTTCAGATTGAAATCAATCCAGCAGAACTCTTATCTCCAATACTTTATTTAGAAGTCCAGCTCTACCTCTTCCCCAAAGGTTGACTGAATAGAGAAAAATTCCAACTTTTATCATTCATTTCATATTATATATCCACAGGTAGCTAATCTCCTTTGAATATGCAATGAATAAACATCATAAATCCCATTGAAGTGATTGATTGATTATGAATTGATTATGTGCCATCAGTTTGATGTCAACTCATAGCAGTCACATAGGTAAATTTTCTCTGTGATGATCTGCCTCTAATTCTGGTCCTTCATTTTCCAATGATGCA
>NW_015402788.1:0-3584 GCF_001527695.2 Protobothrops mucrosquamatus
CGGTGGGAGAAAAGGCTCTGTGTGAGAATGGATTTTCGTGGCTACCGATCAGGAAGTAGTTGTGTTTGCACAAAAGAAGTTGACGGATTCACTCTCTGCCAGGACGGATGTCACTGATGGAATCCTATAGTTTGAAATGTTCCCTGAGGTCATCCAGCCCAGCCCCTGCTCAGTGCAGCAATCCAAAGGAAAGCACCCTGGATATGTGGCTGATTAGCCCCACCCCTTGAGGGTATCTAGACAAGGGGATCCCTCCCCCCACACCTCCTCTGGGTCTTGGGCTGCTGTTGACAGGCTGACTTTCAATTTTTCTTTATTTTCCTTCAGAACCTACAGGAATTAACAGCTCCCAAAATCCTCCCAAGGGGGGCATTGCTGCATTCCCACGATACGCCCAGACTTCAACCCAGGTTCGGAAAAGGAATGGCTGCCTCGTTCGCACAATCTGCTGAATGAGTGCCTGGGCTTTGAAGAAACGCTGCACCACAAACCACACAACTCTTTTCACTCACTGCAAACTCCCTACACAGAAACATCGAAGCCCAACTTTCCAACACGACTTTCCAGCATCCATCCTAAAGTTTCTGCCTCCGTGTTCTTGTGTTTTGCTCAGCCCAATGGCTTTTCCCCATCACCCCTTTAATTTGGGGGCAGAATGAACCCCCCTCCTTTCTGGATTTGGGCCTAGTTGAACCCCCCCCATCCTGGCTTCCTCTGCACGACACACTAAGCCACGGGAGAGATAGCATAGCTTGCTCCTGCCAAGAAGGCCCCGGACTCTGCTGAGGGCCCCCAGCTCCCAGGTCCCAGTGGCAGAGAGGGAGCAGCCCATCTCTGGATCAGGCCCTTGCTTCTGAGAGGGGAGGACCTTTGCCACCTTCATCCTGCAATCTCCTATCCCGTCGCTGCTTTTCAGCTGTGCAAAATCAGCCATTCACCACCAGTTAGCCTGTACTAGAAAGAGTGCAGAGAAGAGCAACAAAGATGATTAGGGGACTGGAGGCTAAAACATACGGTTGCTGGAATTGGGGATGTCTAGTTTAACGAAGAGAAGGACAAGGGGGGACATGATAGCAGGGTTCTAGTATCTCAGGGCCTGCCCCAAAGAAGAGGGAGTCAAGCTATTCTCCAAAGGACCTGAAGGCAGGACAAGAAGCAACGGATGGAAACTCATCCAGGTGAGAAGCAACCTGAAACCAAGGAGAAACTTCCTGACAGGGAGAACAATTAACCAGTGGAACAACCTGCCTGCAGAAGCGGTGAATGCTCCAACACTGGAAGTTTTAAAGAAGAGACTGGACAGCCATTTGTCTGAAATGGTATAGGGTCTCCTGCCTGAGCAGGGGGTTGCACTAGATGACCTCCAAGGTCCCTTCCAACTCTGTTATTGTTGTTGTTGTTGTTGTTGTTGTTGTTATTGTTATTAGCACCTTGAATTGCACTTAGAAAGAACCTTGAAGCTGGTGCAGCTCATGTAACAAAAAGATTACATGGACAACCTGGGACAGCAATCACAATGCACACTGCTGCATTCTGGAGCAGTCAAAGTTTAGTGTGGTCTTCAAGGACAGCCCATGTAGATGGCATTGCAGTAATCCACACAGGAGGTGACCTAGACATTGTTGTTGTTGTTGTTATTGTTTTTGTTGTTGTTGTTGTTGTTACTAAGAGTCCCATGTCCCTTGGCCAGGAAGCCCTTTTGCTTGGCTCAATGTCTATGGCATACAGACATTTATATACCATGGAAGAATATAAATCCTTCAGTTCCCCACCATCTAGCCAGAGCTGAAGAAGCTTCTTGGATGAGAAGCAAAACCTCGTCAAAGAAAAACAAGAAAGTCCAGTTGCCTCCTGGAAAAGACCTTTGAGTTTTGTTTTGGCAATTTAAGGGGGGGGGAGGTGGCTGCTCAAGCGAAACCCAGCCGTGGGGTCGACCCTCTGGGTGTTTGGGGGGGATGGAGCAAGCTGGGCCTCTGGGAACCAGGGTTGGGGGTTCAAAGGTGCTTCCTCAGCCTTGGCCCCTTCAGCTGCCCTGGACTTCACCTCCCAGAATCCCCCAGTCCCGACCTTGTCCCAGTCGAGGCAGCAGCCCTGAAGTGAAGGGACCTCCGGCTTCTGCTCAGGGCCAGGAGTTGTGGGGGGAGCCCTGAAAGTGGTTTGTCAAGACTCACAAAGGAGCAAGGTTGGGACAAACTGAACTGAAACCATTTTTCATTTTGTCTTCATTGCCACAATTCAGTTTAGAGATTTTAGATGAAGGAGGGGGATGTTAAGTTCCTCAGTTAGCCATAACAATACTTCTGTGTGAGAATCAAGGTCAGCCCTGACAAGGGTTTTGGGGGTGGAAAAGCTGGGAGGACAGCTCCCATTTTTTAAATAATTGGTGAGTGTGATTTAAGACAGCAATTTGGGGTGGGAATTGCAACTTGTTACTGTGTAGCCTGAGGGAGGGGATTTCAGTCTTGGGTTCACCTATGTAAGTGCCGATACTTTGTTTCCTAAATAAAATGTTCTTTAAGGAAGAAACCTTTGTCTTGAAGTTCTTTTAAATGGTTTCATCTATGGGAACCATGACAGCTGCTTGGCCTGAGACCCCGACAGGGCCCTGCTGAACCGGGAGAGGAGCCCCCTCCCCCAGGATGCCCAGCATGGTGGTTTATAGCCTGTCTCTTCCATTTCTCTCATTTTAATTCTTTTCTGGCATTTTTAAAAAAGTTTTCTTATATTGTAAGGGGCCCAGAGAGACAGTATCAGTGAGATGGGTGGCATAGAAAAGGAAGAATAAAGAAATGGAGGGAGGGAAGGAAGGAAGGACGAGGCCAAACACAAATCCGGGTTGTAAGGAATCCAACTTTGCTTGGCACTGTTTTGGGAACAACAGCATCTCCTTTCCTGGTGCGGAGGCAACAATTGCTCCTTTGTGAGTTTCTGAGTTTCTCTTGAGCAGCCACCTCAGCCCCTCTCCCCAAGAAGCCAAGCAAAAGGGCTTAGTGGCCAAGGAACATGGGAGCTGTAGTGCAGGGCAACGGGTGGTGAATGGCTGATTCTGCTCAGTTGCAAAGTAGCGATGGGGAAGGAGGTTGCACACAACCAGTTTCAGGATGAGGGTGGTAAGTGTCCCCCCCTTGGCTCTGGGTCTTTGATGTGGGGCTGGGGGCTTCCCCCACCCCCGGCCCTCCCCAGCTCAAATATGCCTCCTTTGCTGACTTGGGCATAAAACAGTTCAAGCTGTGCCATCCTGGGGCAAAAATCTAGGAGGAGATTTTTCCAAACTGGGGGGGGAGGCAGGAAACACCCTAATCAGTCCCCCTCCTCCAAAAACATAGCTCAGGGAGCACCAGGGACCCCCCAGTCCTCCTCCCCCTCCTCCTCCTCTCCACAAGCTTAGCTAGGGAGCACCAGGGACCCCCCAGTTCCAGCTGAGCTGCAAAGGTCCTCCTCTCTCAGAAGCAAGGGCCTGATCCGGAGATGGGCTGCTCCCTCTCTCTCACCCGGGGAGCTGGGAGCTGGGGGCCCTCAGCAGAATCCGGGGCCTTCTTGGCAGGAGCAAGCTATGCTAGTTCTCCCGTGGCTTAGTGTGTCGT